>NC_056734.1:874545153-874760153 GCF_019279795.1 Protopterus annectens | reverse complement strand
CACTCAATACAGTGCAGCAGCTGGAGATATCACTAGAATATTAATCTGCAAATGTATTATATCTTAAAAGTAGAGTTTTGTTTCGCAATACTGTGATCACAAATTTGGCTGTGAATAGTTACTTTGGTGATCCGACCGTGATGTCAGAATGGCGCCAATATGTGAAAGCTAGAAAAGAAAAACAAAGTTAATTTAGGTTTGAGAACTAATATAAATGAAAATCATGTCACATGCACAATGGCTTATTAGTATGTATTTTTATTTGATCAGCTTGACTGCTATATGTTCGTAAAACAAAAACTCCTGATGCCATTAGTAAGTGCAGGGAGTATAGCACAATCACACAATTCCTGGGCTGCTTTCCCTTCTCTTCTCTGCAATGTGCTGTAAATTTATGCAAAGGAAAACTATAATGCAAACACACAGTCATTGTGAAATGTTCATCTTCTATTTAAACAGATGAACACTATATGAGATATTTATTATGGACACTTAGCGTTCTTTCTAATTTGAAACTATTTGAATTATGAGTTATTTAATGAGAAGAATAATATGGTGAATAATTTTATTTAGGGATTGCATCATGGTGGTGCTGTGGTAGCGTTGTCGCCTCACAGTAAGACTTTGTCTTGTTCGATTCTCAGCTAGAGCATCTTCTGTGTGGAGACATGCGTGAATGGGTGTACCTTCGTTGAAGGTTGTGCATCAGAGCTGGCAACTCGGCATGTAAAAATCTACTGCCAATCATTAGCGGACCAGAGTTCCGCTGTGGCGACCACTAACCGGGAAAAGCCGAAAGACACAACAACAACATCATATAAGGATGGACTATTTTTAACCTGGTTGGTTTCTGGAACCATACCTTTATTAATGCGTATGTTAAGAAGAACAAGACCCCTGATAACAGGAAGACTATATGAACGGTAGCTACATTAGACAATCCAAGGAAAACAGAGAAGAAAAGGTAGATTGAGGAGAGGAGAAAAATTAGTATACTATGAATGAAAATTTTAAGAGGAGCTGGTGATTTATTAAATACTGGTAAGGCCATGACATCCAAATGGATGGCAGCAGAATGCATTTCACATTTAGCATAGCTATTTTGAAAATATTTAGATAAAAGTGGCATCAAAACATTATTGAATGGTATAAGCAACTTTTGACTAGTCCACAAGGTCCTGGGGATATATCTATAGGATTCATAATTAAGGTTTTCTGCATTTCATTTCTTTATTGCAAACAAGCCAATTAACTATAATTCTAGGTAAATAAAGGAGTAATTTGTATTGCACCAGTTTTGTGTTTCAGCTTATCAGCATATGATCTAATTATTATCATATGTTATTGGTTTTTGTTAAGCAATTTTTTATTTATTTTATCCATCAAGACCTTAATATGTCTATGTTTCCTTTTTGTTCCCTTCTATACACTAACTCCATGATCACACCAACTCACAGAAGGGAAAATTAATATAAAAGGGGCATCAGTGCTAGTATATATAAGGGGGTCTGGGGCTACCAGGGTGGCATTCCCCTGAAAAAAAACATATCTGAGGATAAAATAAACTCTGTGTAGGCTTAGCATAAAGCCTACACAGAGTTTGCATGTTTGGGCAGTGAGCAGCAGCGCTAATTGCATATGCATGCTGTGCACCATGTTTAAATATAAACAAGTGCGGTTTCATGGCCAGTAGCAGTGTTGCCTGCAAGGAAACCATGTAAAGCAATAGGGACAGCAGCAGACATGTAAACCTGTTTACCTACAGATAAACTAAGTTTGTGTTCTTGCTCAAAATGCCATATTGACTACCAGGGTTATTAATAAAACAATGTATATAGTTCCAACACATTATATGAAAATGTATACAGTGTAGAGCATTATGGAAACAGGTTTCAAGTGTACTGAACAAAAGTTGTGTAAATGATCCATAAGGGTACATAGACTACATTAAAAATAAACAGTCTGGGGAAATGTGTCTATTGAATAGGGATACACAGATGAATTGTAGGACTGAACACAGTGAAAGAGGAGAGGTGAATCATAGTATAATGTACAGCAGATGAGGGCATATCAATGAAGACAGTTGTAGTATGAACACTAATGACATAACATGATACAGTATGGACTGCACAGTGAATATATATTATGTATCTGTCATAAAAAGTGACATAACAATGGTTAAAATTCTTTGTAATATAAGCATCCTGACATGAACAATGGAGAATACGTACAACAGGGATGGTATATGCAGTAGGGGTTAGGTGCATATTCTGAAGCTGTGCAAAATGGGTTTCCTGAATCTGACTGCAATATCAGCAGAGGACTCAACCAAGTGGGACACATAATAACAAGCTAATGGACAACAGTAGACAGAAGCAGGCATGATCATGGACAAAATGTCAGAATAATACCACCAGTAATCCCATGTCTCTGAAATAACATATGTGATTGTGAGTGATCATAGATGGTTCTGCAAAAACACACTTGTACAATTATTATGAGATGTCAGCAATCTATGAGGGGAATCAAGCACAACACCCTGAAACTTTAAGATCTGCTGAAGGAGTTAAGAAGAACACTGCTATACCTGTATGTGAGATTATGATAAGTCCAGGGGTGCATGGCATAGATATTGCACAAATCACACTGTTACAAACGTAACCCATGCCATCAATGTTATCAGTCAGCTATGTATGCAATTTGTGCATCACAGGAAGACATATCACACATGCATCTGGTATAACAACTTGATGTTGGTTCCACACCATCAGATACTAGGGTTTATGGAACAAAAAGAGTACTTAGGTATGGTCAGTAAGATGTGTGGGAGCTCACTGTGGCACATGTGGTACATGTGAGTAACACATTACTGGAAGATGTGTCGGAAGGTACATGAAAAGGATGCATTGTACTCAGTTACTGGTGTGATAAAGGCTAAGAACTATAGAAGTATAATGACCTTTAATGTGGATGTCTTGCACATGCTCAGGAGTTGTGTTACATACAAGGGAGTAGTCAGCACTGTAGGCACATGCTGGTGGATGTTCCGCATAACCATCTGCCTGAGTACACAGGTCATATACCACTTGGTCTGCTCATTGGAGTGTGCTGTCTGCATTATCATTAGCCTGTGCATTTGCTTTTATAACATAACAAATCCCCTATGATTTTTGTTCATCCCATGTGTCTTCATAGCTCTGGCAGCAATCCTTTTTGTGTGTTGATACTGTCTGTGTTATACTAACATCACACTCGGATTCAATGATTGTCCACAATCTGCAGTCCTCCAGAAAGCTATTTGGACAAAGGATGTGTATGGCATTTTTGATATCTGTGACATAAATAATGAACATGCAATGACCTAGTACACAGCCCTGAGGTACGGACCTGATCATTGGACTCTAGACATAGGTCACTTCACACACACTTCAACATATTTATATGTCACATATGTGACCCAGTGGTGTACCTACTTGGTGGTATAGGTGTTTATGGCTACTTGTGACAGTGTCGCAGTAATACCTCACTGTGGATTTGTGTCAAATGCCTTGGCCTGGTCAAGTTCCACAGGATGATAGTGTTGTCATCATGCATGCTCTAGTTGGCCTTCTTGAGGACATCTAACAGATTTAACAGACATGGATGTAGCATGAACAAATCACACATGACCTTCACACACAGCAGAATTATTACCTGTGTCCATTTAGAAAAGGTCCATGATGACACATTGGTCTACCTGACAGATAAGGAGAGTCAGGATGTGTCTATACATGCATGCATTAGGTGACTTCCGCCTCCAAGTCAGATAGATGCATGTTGATGTAAACCCTTTTATGACAACATATTCCATCTGTTGGCTATGTTGAAGTATGGCTCCAGCTATGATTGTGATGTTGTCAAGGCCTAATAATTCTGTGTTATTAGCCTCACAGAGTTGACAGTTTTGCTGCCCTCCTTAATATACAAACTGAGTGAGGTTTGCATATATACTTTGGCTGAGGGACATTGGCGACAGGGGGGTTACATGTGGGACAAACTGTCAGCTAGTGGATTGTCTATTTCCTTTAGTTTGATATGTCTGGTGGCATCCACATGCACATCTGTGCTTAGCTGTATATTTCACTTAACATTTCAAATACATTGCAATAAATGATTTGTGAAACAACTACAAATATAACCGTGGTCATTCATCACATTCCATACACTGGTACTATGCACACAGTTGTACAACTGCAACAGTGTCATGTACTTACATCAGTTGCACAAGATATGCCTATAGGTGTTTCACAGACAAGCATTTTTGAGCAGCCTGATGCCATATCAGGACACATTACAGATCAGTTGTTTGTGGCTCATGCAGAACATTTCTTGACACAAATGCTAATAATCACACAAAGGTGCTGTTGGCCCCCTCAGTAATCCTTGGTTATATCAACACAGCTGCACATACAATGAATTCCACTAGGTTACTATTGTATCAAAACTTGTGATAAATTGTTGTGTATATCACAGCATAACAACTTGTATGAGACAAGACATATGTGACCATGTAATCAATATGAATTTATATTGATGTATGCCACAGACCATTTAATGATGGTATGTAGACACTTGCACACCTATGCCATACTGCAATTATCACTGTGATGGTGGAATGTGAACTTTGTAAATACCATCCCTGATATATTTCCTGTCCATTGTTCATGTCAGGGTGCTTATATCACAAAGTATCTACTGCACTGATATGTCACCTTGTGTGACAGTCTCGTAATATACAATAACTGTGCAGTCCATACTATATCATGTCAATATATGATTACTGTTAATGCTACAACTGTCTTCATTGTCATGCCCTCATCTCCTGTACATTACCATGTTTCACCTGTCTTCCCCTGTATTCATTCCTACGATTCATCTGTGTGTCCCTTTTCAATGTACACACTTCGCCTGACTATTTATTTATAAAGCAGCCTATGTAACTTTACTGTTCATTTACACAACTTTCATTCAGTATACCTGATGCAGGTTTCCACAATACTCAGCAATGTATACACTCTCTTGTAATATGTTGGAACTATATACATTGCTTTATTAATATGCCTAGTAATCAATGTGGAGTTCCATGCATTCTCACAGACCTAGTTTGGCCGGAGGTAAATAGGTTTAAGTGATTGCTGATGTCATGTTGCTATACTCTGTTGTTGGTCATGAAACCATGCTTGTTTACATGTAAACATGGCATGTGGCATGCATATGTACTTAGCGCTGCTGCTCACCATGCAAACATGTAAACTCAGTATAGGCTTCATGCTAAGCCTACACAAAGTTTATTGAATCCCCGGGTGCATTTATATATAGATGCACTTTATTTCATACAGTATTCAGATGCTGATGTATTTCATTTTTACCATGTTATGAAGAATTTTTTTTTCAAAACATGGTGCAAGTATATTAAAAACTGGAATTGCAAGCCTGTATTCAAAAGCTTTTCGATAAGTTCAGAAACATGTATGTGATATTTCTTTATAATGGTTAACATTTTCAGAAGAAGCTGCTCATGATCAAAATGCATATACTTACTGCCTGAGATGAGAGGTAATTTCATGCACTGAATACAAAAACTTATCCAGGCTATGAAAAGCACATTTAACCAGGATTTGATATATAGCAATTGTCATATTCATAGCAATGCAAAGGATTAGTTACAGTAAAAAATGTGTAAGAACAAAATATTAAAACTGACCAGAGTTATTAGCTTGTATTTGAAATGCAGTGTAGATGTATAACATTTTTGTCTTTTAGTGCTGTATATAAAAGTTTCAGCATATTTTTCTTTTATATTTTGTACGTGATCCTGAACATAAAGAGCATTAAGAACACAGATTCTTCTAGAGTCTGAAATGTAGTATTACATAATGATTGTTATATGAAAATATAAAACAAAATTCTTGATTAACTGCAGGTTGTCATAAAGCAGTGTCTTAATTTAATGGGAAAGTGAGGACAAAGTTATTGCATCATGTATAGGCTGTAAAATTAAAATCTAAACTGCACAAAATACTAAGTGCAGTCTCAGAAAAAAAGAGTCTACATATGGACTGCTAACTTCATAAACCTCAGGGACACCTGCTCAGAGCCTCACTGGATCCTTTTTTATTCAGTTTACTCCCCTTGTATTTATAAAGGCTTTATTGCCAATTTGGTTCACTCTCTTGGCACCAACAACAGATAAATTATAAACTGGTTTTGCTATTTGCTATAAAAGTAAAATTTGCTTTTCCATCTGAAACAGTCTTCTAGCTGTTTCTGTTCATGCTTCCTGGTCTATAACTCAGAACAGACATTAAAAGGGCATAAGTAAGGTACTAATTATTTTGAATGAACTTTAACTTTATCCCTTAATGATATGGCAAAAACTTCAACGCACACTAACATCAAAGTATCAGGTATGCAAGAGAAAGTATCCTGCAACTGTTTATTCAAGTCCCGGTTCTCCACATCAGTTATCACTTTAGGTATGATTCTGATATGTCTACTGCAGCCAACTAGGCCCATGGGCAAATAGTAAATTGGGGTATTGTTTTCTGATTTTTGAAACATAAATTACGCATGATTTAGAAATGTTTACTGCTAAAGCTTAGGCCCAGGTGCTAATTGTAAATCAGGATAAAAGGTTTTTATTTCCTGATACATAAGCAACATGTGATAGGAATGGAGTATGAGCATATGCTAGGTCTGCCTATTATTATAAAACTTTAGTGGTTATCTGATCAAAGAAGGGGATAGTAAAGCTATCAGGCTTTAGGCACATTTAACCTTCTATCACCCCATCTGTCGCTGACTCCCAATTTTTATCTCTCTCCTTCTGTCCTGAGTGTTTCCATAGATTCCCTTTTCATCACCTATTCTGATAGTTAATTCTGTTAGTCTACAAGTCTCTCTGTGCAAATGTACTTTCACCCATTCAGTTAGTGGCTGGACACTGAAATCCACTGCAGTGCATCTCCACCACTCTGTTTTCCAAGTTCATAATGACCCTTTTATTTTCCTTGACATGACCTTTGTGACCATATTATGCCACACCATTGTATAGTTGGAAAACATCGAGTTTCTTGTGATTCTAGTTATATCTTTTCCATTCCATTCCACATACCCTTCGTATGTCATTCCTCTGGAATTCATTCAACAGCTTGAAGGATTTTCCTTTGTACTGACTCCAGAACTGATCACGGATCTCAAGGCATTAAGAGATCGGTGTCTGGTTCAGATGACGCATCACCTTTCTGATTCCAGACTTTATCACCTTTTGAATACTCCCAAACTTTATTTTTGCTGTGGCCACTATCCTCTCATGCTTCTCCTGGATATCCAGACCATATGTGATGAACACCACAATTCCTCATTCCTGATCCCCTTTTCTTTCCAATTATAATTTCCAAAGTGGATGTTTAAATAATACGGTCAAATGTTGTAGAGAAGCCAGCCACAGCCTTGACAACTTCTGCTGTAAACTACTCATAAAAAGCAGTTCTGCTTTTATAGACAGTTGCTTCTGGTTATGAACACGTCAATTATTTTCCAGAGATTGTTGCCTCTAAGAAAACAACCTACATCAATCTTTCCCCATGGATTCTTTTGATGCCTTTCTTTCTCTCTCTCTTTAGTTAGGTTAGCAGGCATGAAGTTCTTTGGATTTTTCCCAGCCCCCCCAATAGCCATTCGATGATGCCATACTTAATGAATTCTACTCCTATGGAATTTCTACAAGTTGCAGTGATCTGCAAACTGACTAGATTCCTAAGCATCCAGTAGGGCACCCTTTCTGGTCCCTGTGCTCATCCTGTCTTAAGATAACAAAACTCCTTTTTTTCTATCCAGACATCTGACCAATGCTCTCTCAATTCTGCCCAACTCTCAGTTAGTATGCCACTCTCAACTTGTACAGGTACATGTGCTTATTCAGAGACCCTTTTAAACCAAAATGCTAGGCACAAAGGCAGAAAAATGAGTCAAGCATGCGGTGCTAATACGTGACACTTGAAGTACATTCTTAGAAACACAGGATTAAGAACACAGCATTCAACAGTACACATCAAAATTCAGTGGAGAGTAGGAACCAGCTGAAATGTATATATTATGAAGTACAGGCATTGTTTTCTATATACAGGATATACAATAAGTAAGCAGATAATAAATATCTGTCAGTTGGGATTAGTAGGCTACCTAAGGGTAGGATTATGAGTATGTTCTAATTATGGATAATTCTATTGTTACCATTGTCTGTAAAGTATCTACACACTACTTCACTTTGGAGACTTTCAAACATAGCTTTCATAAACCCTGCAAAAAAGGCTTGAGATTTAACTTTGGAAGAATGTTCCAGAGAACAGGGTCCAGTCTGAGGAAAGCCCATTCACCAATAGCAGTTTTAAAAGGGAGCCAGATTAGTGAAATGTTATCTTTTTAACTACTTATTGAGGAGGACACGTGGTCTAATAGGAAGTATTTTCAGAACAGGGCAATGATCCTCTTTCAAAAATTGGGACACTGTTGCACCAGGTATGAAGTTTGATCTTTCTTTTGCAGGTATTCATATGGTTTAAGAGATTATAGTGGTAAAAGCAAACATCTGCAAGAACTGAAAATCTACAGATTTTGGTTTTGGTGATCTAAGTCTCTTAAATTGTTCAATGAGTAAAATATTTTGAAATGGCAAGCCATATTCTATCCTGGGAAGAAGAACATGATGCTGGTCGTCCAAATCTCTGAACCAACGACCAATCCATCCTGGATTTATTAACCATAAACAACCCTCCCATCATCCCACTATATATGCTCTTCCACCTTCATTCAATGGCACTTCCCCAATACATTCCAAATCATCCACAAGTCACTGAAACAACCCCCAAAATACCAACATTTAGATCCAGATCCACCATAAATACAGAATAGTTCAAAAACACCAAGCAACGTCCAGCTTTCCCATTATCAACTTACAGAATCCCAGTTCAGCTGCCACATCTCTTACACATACCCTCCTTCAACTTCAAGGCAAATTTATTCTATCTCAGATAGCACCTTTTCAAATGCAGCAAAAAAAAAAAAAAAAAAAAAAAACCTCTCTAACCACTGAACAGAAAGCTTTGCTCAAACTTTGGGACAATGTGCATTCTTGGAGATAAACCCATTCACTAGAATATCATATTGCCTTTACCTCTCTGCTTAACCTAACTAACCAAGCAAGCCATAGAAAATTACACACAAGGACCTTAACCACCTACAAGAAAAAGTATCCCTAGTGCAGCAAATGTTGCAGACACCCCATTTCCCTAGTTTATATCACTCTGCGAAACACTTCCTTATCACAACTCTTCTCCATATTTAGAACTTCTGCTTAACTCAGAACACAATGACAAACATGAAAAATTGCTCTTGTCAAACCCCTTCCCAAAAAACCTCAGCCAGTAAATGCCTCCTACTTCTGTCCTATGTACATCCTCCCTACACTTGGGAAAATACTTGAAAAATGAATCTAAAACCAACCGTCCATTAACATCCAACAGTATCACCCCCTCACTCTTAAACAACATGGATTCTGGGCCGGCTGGAACAGAATGACAGCACTATAGTAACAAGCAGATAAGATGCTTCTCAAAGCGGGTAAATAAAACCCTTCAGGGACTCTCTTTATTGACCTTACCAAAGCTTTTGATCTAAATGACCACTTCCTTCTCCTTCACTCCAAGAAATATGAGTTAGCCTCAACACTACCACTTGGTTCCAATTATTTCTTAACAAATAGGTATTTGAAAAAGTCAGAATAGGCTTATTCCTTTTACTTCTAGCCAGAGAAATTCTCCAGGAATCCATACACACGTCACTGTTATTTTCAATATTTATTAACAGACAACCATCCAATCTCCCTAACCTTCCTATCACTCTTTATGCAGTTACCATGGTTATCTTTCAATCCAGCATCTCACATTCAGCTATTCAAACCCAGTGCTAGTTTGACCTCCACTCCCTAAACTCATGTTTAAGCAACAAAAAGCTATTCCTAAACCCCCACAAAACAAATAAATATGATATGTGGAACCTCACAAAATCTGAAAAACTCCTAAAAACCACAACATTGGAAACCTCAATGGTTCTCCAATAGAAACGACACGTCCTTTACTTAGGTTTATGGCTAGACCAGTCACTTAATATCCAAAGCCACATCAAACCACAAGGAAAAAGATCAGTTCTCTTTTATCATGATCCTGCAAAATAGCTCCCTTTCTCTCCAGACCAACTAGAGCTGCAACAGGCAAATTAGTCCCCCTTGCTTGATTTGAATACAGGCTCCGCATTATTAAAATAACATAATCCACTCTGCAGTCCATCAAAAACACAATCTGCTAATTAATTTCCAATCCCTTGCCCCCCCCCCCCCCTCGGAACATGACTGCATCACCATCATCAAAGCTAATTGGCTACCAGTCTCCTACAGTGTTGAGCTACCCCTAGGGTCTCTTCTTTTCAAACTACATAAACCAGATGCCTTCCCCATCAAATGTCATAATAAAACACCTCTACAACCTCCTTAACATCTCCTAATTTATTTCTTCACTTGAGACACCCCAAAGCAAACTGCACTGTACCAACCATTCTTTTTCCACTCTTGCATGCAAACTCTGGCAATCTCCCCACCACCACCTTAAAGAAGTCTACTCTTTCACCAGTTTAGTGCACAATTCAAAAGACATCTCCAATAAACATCTGACTTAAGTGCTTTTCCACTGAACATATTACCTATCTCCCTCCTCATCTGCATCACTTCTACATTAACCCCCTGTTCTCACCTGCTGCACATGTCTACAACTAAAATTAATTCACATTAATTTTTCTAGTCTTTTAATAAATATTTACATAGTTTCAATTGTCAGTGGGATTCTTTACCTTCTGGGATTATTCCATGTTTGCGAATTAGTTCTGTATATTTTTTTTTGTGAATTTCTTCACCTGGGCTGTGCCTGCAGATGGTGTATTGTGATCAATGTACTATACCAGTTAACAAACTAAATAAATAAATAAACAGTTTTGGCTAAGGCTGTGTATGCCACACAGATAGGACATTTAAGATTCAGTTAACAGAGTTTTTTTGTGAGGGATATAGAGCACTGAAGCTCTGATGTTTTAATGATTTGCTTCCTATGCCAGTGGTATAAGGTTTGAAATTTTCCACCTGCATTTAACTGCTTTGTGACCTTGTGTAAGTCACTTAGCCAAACAGTGCTTTTGGCAATTGAGGAATTTGGATTAGCCTCCTTAACAATCCCCTAAACTGAATGCCTTGTAACTACCTATGAACCTATTAATGAGGGTGGTGCAGTAGTGCAGAAGTTAGCCTTGTCACCTCACAGCAAGAGGTTCTTAAGTTCGATTTTCAGCTGGGGTGCCTTCTGTGCGGAGTTTGCATGTCCTCCCTGCGTTTGCTTGGTTTCCTCTGAGTGCTCTGGTTTCCTCCCACATTCCAAAGACATGCGTCTGAAGTTTTTTTCCCCAGGCCTCCACTGACAATGGGCTTTGTCCCAGTTGGAGTTTCCCAGTAAACAAATGTTAAATAAATAAATAAATAATGATGTTATATGCATAGATAGAGAATGCAAGGAATGTGTCCAGGGTAAGTCTTAGAGTTTTGCATTCAGAAGATTTGGGTATATGATTATTTTGAATGCCTATAATGACAATGTTAAATTGGTTACACAATTAGCCTTTCTTGTGAATAATAAAGAGATTGTTAGATTTGGACCAGTAACACAAACTGGAAGAAATACTGGAATTGTGTTTGAAAGTTATTAGAGCATTTATTGGCTTGAAATAGGAATATGACAGCATAGCGTATGATGTTAAATTATGGAAAGTCTTCAGCATTGCTGTTTACAAACAAGAAAAACAGTAAGTGTTTGAAAGTAAACACCCAGGTACCCCTACATTTGGAGTGCTGTAAGAAGAAAGATGGTCATGGTAGGTATAGACTTGAAGAGATCTATTTTCAGGATAACTTGGAACCACACAATTGTATTGAGACCAAAGATAAATTTTGTTAGTTGGTTAAGTAGTAGGTTGTGGTTTACTGCTTCAAATTTCCTAGTCATATCAATGAATTCTCCAACAATGATGAGCCTATCATTAACATTAGTGTAGACTGAATCAGCACTGCTGTTATGCTGAAGATATTCCTGAAACCATGTTGTCTAGCTGTGACTAGCTGAGTAGGCCATAGCTACTGATGTGTTTGAACAATTGTTTGTATAGAAAATTTTCAAAAATGTTAGAGAGAGAGAGGGATAGAGAGAGAACAAAGATTGGATATAGGTAAAAAGATATTTGAAGACCTTGGCAAAGGACACTTTGGGGAGTAGGACCTTGATGAAGTGTTTTACGAATAGTACTATTATTTTAGTAAGGGATAGACTGAAGATATATACTAGTGTCTTGCCAATTTTATATGCTGCTTTTTTGAGAAAACTGGAGTAGACTGTAATGAATTTAGGAGAGGTGGATTTCAGTTTTTTTAGAAGTGGGTTTGCTTCATTAACAGAGATTTCTGAGAAATAACATGGTAGCAGTCTATTCTGCTAAGGGAGACATCCATAGTTAAGAGTTTTTATTTAGTTTTTATTTGGAGGTGGTCGGGAGGTAATAGTTGTAAGAAAGGAATTGGTTATTTCTTGGATTTTTGACAAAAGAAAGGATTTGCAGTCCTCTGCAAGGTTAGTATTTCTCTTTCCTAGCAGTTTGTTAAGAAGTGAGAGGGGTCAGTAAATTGTCCTTTTAGTTGTTTTATTTCCTTCCAGAAGTGTTTAGGACTGACAGTGGCAGACATTTGCTTATCTGAGATATATGGATTTGGTGGGGTTGGTTACTACTCTATATTGCTTTCTCAGTATGAGGAATATTTGATAAGGTGAGTGTTGGGGTAGTCTATTCTTTTCCTGACTGATCAGGTATTATACCTCTGTATAGCATATTATTAAGGTCATCAGTTAGCTAAAGGCATTCCTGGCATCTCAGTCTTCATTGCGTACTAGGGAGCAGTGTATCTTGGATTGCGCAGGGGGTCTTAGTGAATAATGTGCAAGCTGTGAAAGAGGTACAAAGATCCACAACCTCACAAGAGCAAGGCAATTATCTTCTATCTGTGAAACACTCCCTGGACTTCCCATGAGACCCTTTCCCTCTCAGCATCCATCTGTAGTTTACACTGTTTCTGAGATGTGCATAACCACCATCAGGAGAGGAGTTGGGGTTTGCATCACAACCTTCTCTCCTCATAAGTCCATGATCTGGGTATAACACTCAACATAAATCAGGTGATATGTTGATCAGAAATTCATACACTGACAGCTGCTACCAACAACACTGTGGAAATGTTGAGTGTGCTTCATCTGTAACATGTGGATCAGGATGATGTGGAGTAGACTTTATCATTTTCTTTGAGCCTGGGTTATACGAATAATTATCTATGATGAGCTTCATTTATCCTTTCCTTGTCCTTTTGTCACATAATACCATTCAGTTGTGTAGCGTAGCTATTTTGGAAAACATCCTTGCTGAACAGAGATTCATCCATGCTGCTATAAGGGATCATGCTTTTCATTGGGCCCTGTGCTAGTTTGGTGCACACTTTTTGAACATAATTTGTATCATCACATTCCAGACTTTACTGTGGATTTCTCAAGAAGCCAAGCTGTCCTTTGTGTGTTTGTATGCACGCATGCATGCATGTGTGTGTGTGTGTGTGTGTGTGTGTGTGTGTGTGTGTGTGTGTGTGTGTGTGTGTGTGTGTTTTGCAAACATTTAATGCAGCAGGTGTCTGTTTTTTGACTGAATCCATTGAGTGGGCAAAGCCAATTGACAACTGGAAGTCAACAAGTGTAACACTGATGAGTAGAACATCAGTAAGGTGGAATAGATCCTTGTTCATGTGTTCTTGCTAGCAGAATATAAACTTTTCAGACACGGATTATTTTCCACACTGTTGATGTCTTCAATGAGTGACACTAATATGCATGTTAGATTCATCATTATGGTACAATTCACACTTTAAAATCATTATATGAAGCTTTTTAGCGTGTTACATTGCGCAGGGGTCTATAGCCAGACATGTCCTTGGCTGCTGCTATTTTACTATCTCCATATCTTATTTCTTGCATAGTATCCATGTGAGCACTATATATTTGATTTCTTTAAAATATCCTAGATACATACCACTACTACTGCTACTAACATTATTATTATTATTATAGTTGTTTCTATTGTTTATTATTATTATATTACAATTATTATTATTATTATTATTATCACTGCTTGTAGCTTCAGTATTTGTTATTTTATAACTACTGCAGGTTTTAGATTATGCATTTCTGTCTTTCTAACACCTGTTTCAGGATGTAGGTATGATGCAATGCTCTCATCACATATGTAGTTTAATGTTGTCTTCTTTGCAGCATGTTTTGCATCAGAGTCACTCATCATAGTTTCAGCGTATAGCATCACATGCACTACTTTGAGCAGCACAACATGCAACGACAGTGTGTGCACATAATTATCCATTGATAAGATGTATTTTCTGCTGTTTCCATGAATTGTCTGAGTGACTGCTGATAGTACTCTCAATACAATGAGAGAGATTTCTAACTTCTATGCCGCACTTCGATTTATGCCTTACTCTTAGACTTAGTTTACTTCTGTGCTTGAAGTATTAATCGGCTCTGTGCTCTGCAAAACATTTATTAGTCTGTTCCTTCCATTTATTCTCAAATTGTATCTATCTATCTATCTATCTATCTATCTATCTATCTATCTATCTATCTATCTATCTATCTATCTATCAATGTCTAACTGCTTTTCCATTTAGACATCTATCCATGTGAAACTGCATGAAAGAACACACCAAAGAGTTGTGGGAGATGACTTCTGTTCTCTTACTTAAATGTAGCAGTAAGTACCTCTGCCCATGTCTCTGACTTCATTGAGCAATATTCCTCAGATTACATAAGCTCATGAAGAATTCCAGACCCCTGGGCCCAATTCCAAAAAAAGAATCAATCAAGTTTGCAATGCTATCAAATTAGAAATTTCACACTGCCATTGAATGAATGCCATTTCAAAATATGAATGCAATAGTATGGCCTCTTCTAATGCTTAGGCCTTCTTAGTGTAAGTAGTGCTGTACATGCATGCCAGTACTTGTATTTTCAGACATTGTATGATGGAAAAAAACACCAACCTGTAATACCAGTACCACCATTTGGGGTGGGGAGGGGGGTCTGCACTGCAAGCACAAGGTAGGTTACAGGAGCTACCAAGAGCCATGCACACAGTCTGTAACATTCTATAGGACCCTTCTCCTTCATTCACAAGAGCACAAGAGCAGCCCCGACATCCGTTTTAGCATATTTGAAGTACACTGCTATTTTAGCGGTCCCACTGCATGTTGCTCTGTATTTGTGACCACAGCAATGCATGGTTATCATATATTTTCCTGTAAAGCATGCAGTTTTATGGCTGAAAAGCAGGCTGTTATAATGACAGATTTAGAGACTCACCTCCACTGTATGTCAGAACAGCTACTGCAGACATTATGTGCATAGTTCAAATGGCTGCAATACCATCTCTGACTTACAGAGGAGACTGTGTGAATACCAACTCTCAGAGGACTTTGGCAGCTATCCAGGAGTTTTGTCAGCATAGTGTGTATCCAATGCACTTGCAGCATAGGAAAAACATTGTGTTATGCAAGGTATATTATAATCCAAGTGTATGATGTCATACCTAGGACAGAGCTATGCCTTATACAGTAGCATGAACAGGATGTTGGTACAGGCTTTCTCCAACACTATCCTGAAGTTTGTGGGATCTGACTTATTAGAACTGCTGGTGCAGGTTTTCTTTTGCTTTAGTAACTATGGAAACACATTCCCATAAGTAAGGTATTTGCAATTTTCCATAGTTGTGCAACCATGGATGTTAGAATATTAAAGTGAAGTATGATGCCTCCCATAGAAAAAATGAAGTGGGAGGGCTTAACCATAGCAAATACACTTTTTTTTCCCAAAATGTTAAGCTTGCTAATGGATGCAGTTAATGAATTTAGTTGTTTTAAATGTAGTACCGTTTAATGTACACTGAACACTCCTCTTTATTTCTATATTTAAACCTTTCTCATCCTGAATAATTTCTATTTCCCTTGAGAACAAACTATTCCCTAAATCTAACATCCATGTTTCCTTCACTTCTCTACAATGAATTAACAAGATAGTACATAGTATGTATAAACATACAAATCTCCCTCAAGCACTTCAATTTATCTGCATTAAGATGGTTGTCACTGCCAAAAAAGTACAGGTTCTGCCTGCCTGATGTCACAGAAGCAGGGCATCAGTCTCTGCCACCAACAGCCCCTTTTCTGATACACTCAGGAAGCTGGTAGGGCTGTACATGTTGAGGGTGGGGTGAAAGAGGCAAATAACTAGCTATCCCATCCTGGAGGAAAGTAAGAGGAATTTCATTGATGGTGTGTTCCCTGAAGAAGCCCATAAGTTTCACAGATTATCATATCAAGACTAGGTGGGTGGTGACAATGTCAGGAGAACATTGTGAATGGTACTACATCTGATAGGTATTATTAACTGCCCACCAGTTTATTGATGACTCCGACTCCCCAAAGACAAATGCCCATTAGTGGATCTATATTACGTGATAGAATGGTCAAATATTTGAACATGTAATAGTCAACCTGTAATAATCAAACTGCCACAATGTCGAACGGAAAATAAAAATAGAAAAACCCACCCAAACAAACCATTTAAATGCTCTACGCCCCCCACACCCCCCACTACATAAATATACCAACTCCGAGAACACACTGTAGTGCAGACAATGGAAAACTTCCATTTCCACACTGGATGGAGATCTCCATTGAGCCGTTTGACATTGTGGAGGTTCGATTATTACGGGTCGACTATTACGTGTTCGAATATTTGACCATTCTGTCACGTAATATAGACCCTCCATTAGTTCCCTCACTCTCGTTGATGGTATGTCATAAGGTGCTATTCTTGAGGATTTGAAAGACCCTTCTTAGTGAAGGATACAGCAGGGGTTCCCAGTAAGGAAATGCAACTTCACAAGATGGAAAAAAAGAGAAGTTTAAAAAGCAAATTATAAAACATTGCTTGTAATTATGCCTGTAAATATACATCTGCCTTAATATAATTTAATATCTCAAAACCTGTATTACAAGTTAGATATCCTGCTGTCTTGCTTTACTCGTTACTCTTTTGTCACTTTGTTTTATTGCATTAAGCTGGTTTATCTTTATAATAACATCATACTGTAAATCAGATTTCTGCTTGGATAATGCCTCATTCCATCCTCAGACTCTTACCCTGGAAAAAATATTAGCCAACGTGGTTGAGAGTTTTAAAATGAAGTGCTTGAATGCCTGTCATTTATTATTTAATTTTACTAAATGTGCATAAATGCTAAATATATGTGCATATTTAAAAAAAAAAAAAAATATATATATATATATATATATATATATATATATATATATATATCTGCAAATGTTCAGAATGCAGACAGCTGTAAGTGTATTTGTGTCTGTGTTGAAGGGTTAAGGTGACAGTAAGGGTTAACTAAGGTCATTCCTGAAGTCTTGTTTTTGTGTTTGCTGTTGTGTGTTTCAGTGTCTGAGCCTGCCTTATATAGTGGTAGTGTTACAGAAAAGGTATTTCTAAGGTAAGAGACAGAGTGCACTGCCTTACTAATGCCTACCAACCCTTAGTCTGTCCCTATCCCTGCTTAAATCTAACCCTACAACTTACTTTAAAAAATACTTTCCATTACATTAACACTATTCATACAGACTATGTTCTATGGTATTGCTATGGTTTTGAGGTTAATTTTTGGTTTTGTTTCAATGATAACTATACAAGTAATCTTGTCCACGCAGGGGCACATCTACATAACGAAAAGGAAATGTTAACAAAAGGAGGTGAGAAGGACACAGCTACAGTGTAACAAAGAGAGTTAATGTGATACTTGTAAAATAATGTTGAGGAGCAAGATAGCAGTTGGCAAGGAAAGAAGATACAGTAGGGGATATTGCATATAGTACAGGTAGGACACATCGCTCGTGCATCCAGGAATGTATATTTTGTATCAGACCTTATGCTGTTGCCCTCACCATCTTCCTATCATTTAAAAATTGTACTTCAGAAAGGGTCTTTTATTATCAGTTGTTGCCACTTGTAACCATAAAAAGTTATTTTATAGGTAAATGCATTGTAAGAAAGGATATTTTTATAGGACTGTACATTATACAATAGTTTAGACAGTTATAAAAAAGTTATGTGCTATTTCCACTATACATATTCTTAGACATGCTTAAAAAAAATTACTCACTGGAGTACATTAGGTATAGCTAGCTACACCTGTTGTGTATATGCATGGAACTACACTGCCACTGAGATGTATACTGTAAGAGTAATAAAAAAAAAACTTAATCTACATATATATGATTGATTTTAGAGCATACATACAGGTTAATGAATTGTAACCCTTTCATTGCTTATTGTGACTGCTTATTTGAACTGTTTCTTTTTGAAATTGGTGCGCCTTGTTGCTGTAACATAGACCAGATTCAGGCCTGCTGAATCTATCTTTGTTTGTATAACTTGAGCACTGATCCAGGCCATCTTTTTTGGAGAAAGTTCCCCTGCACCCTAGTAAGCAGAGGTGTGTAGTTAGAACTTGTCTGATTGAAGACTGCTGGAATAGGGCTCTGTTTTGAGCTTTTTTCCGGTTAATTGGGTGACTTGTTTAAATCAGTTTGTTTGTTTTCTATTGTTTTATATACATATAAATTGCACTTTATTCATCTGTTTTTACTGTATTTGTCTTTCTTCCTACTTTATCACTGGGGACATTGTCTACAACTCTGATCTGCGATATATAACAATGAGTATCCTTTTCTGTGCTTTTAAACAGTTTTTTTAGCGTATCTGCTTTATTTTCTGAAAAATAAATAAATAAATGTAAAAAAAAAATGTGTGTGTATATATATATATATATATATATATATATATATATATATATATATATATACTTGTTTCCCGCCTTTCTAAGCTTGTATAGTCCAATTTTCAGGTTAGTGCTGAATTCAGGGCTGTGTTACAAATCTCTGTGTTTGCCCATACCTTACTTGGATAGAAGGAAGTTTCTCTGTTCACCTGTAAGAGAGGGGAGCTTTGAGCAGCCTATCTGTCCCTGGAGGACTGGGTTCAGTCCAGAAATTTGTAGTTTATTGGCCATTTTGGGTTAATTTCTATCTCTTTCATTTCCCTGCTATAAATACCATATTTGCCCGGTTTTGCACGCTGGGCAGCGCCGGTTTGCTAGGGTAAAACTATTCCCGGATCCACAAAGTCTCCTCCTCAATTTTTCACTTGGAACTAGACAAACTTTCAACTTAAGCACTCAAGTCATTCATTTCTCAGCCCGGCACTTGCTCAAAACATATAGCGAGCACTTATAAACCCTAGCACTAGACCCTCCTGTACTGTACAGACGAACAAGGCTCTCCATCCAGTAAAACAGTTCATTGTACCTATCCAGGCATGTCCAAAAGGCACTTTCAGGTGTACTCTCCAGTCCAACTGGTGAATCTGGGCATTTTGAGGCAATGTTACAACTGCCTCATGTACACATACAACCCCCTCCTCCTACCACCAAACACTAATACATGTGAGAGATGCAGTTATACAGCCAAACTAGAGGCTAAGCTCTCTTAACCCAATACTGGATCAGACAGTCAAGAGGAGAAGGGCAATACTTGCATCACACCACCAGTCTTACACAGACCCATTAAACCAGCACCGGCAAAAAACACACATAAATACATGGAAACAAAGCAAACATCCAAGCAACCTCCACTCCCCAACACAAACCATGAAACACATACTTCACAAAACCAGTGTGTCATGCAATCACAGTCCTTAAGGCAAAATAACATACCCAACATACTAGTAATAGGTGACTCTATAGTCTGGCACACTGATGTCCCACTCACTAGGCTGAATAAGGAGAAGGTTACTTTTTGCTGCCTGTCGAGTGCCAGGATCCGACACATAACACAAGCACTCAGGTCACTCCAGAACAAGTACAAATATGACTCTGTCATTGTCCATGTTGGTGTAAATGACCTGAGCCGTACCTCCCTGGACTACATGAAAAGAGACATGGAAGAGCTCTCTGATCACATAGCCCAGGCCGGTATGACCCTGACCCTGAGTAGAATCCTGCCCTCACCATGAATGATACCATGGTATAAAGAAAAAGTTCTCAATTTCAACAATTGGCTAAGTTTCTGGTGTCATTCAAAGGGGATCCAGTGTCTGTCAGCCTGGGGATGACATACTTGACAAGCCACGCTGCTTCACTAGAGACAGCTTGCTCCTCTCACCCTTAGGCTTTCAAATACTTGCCAAGTCTCTTGCCACCCCCATAGTGCCTTTTTTAGGCAAGGCTCAAAAGACAAACTCACTGCCGTAAATAGCACAAGTAACAAAAAACTGAAGGTAATGCTACTCAATGCCAAAAGTCTAAACCTCAAAATGTACACACTCAAGGCACTCCTCAGTATTGAGAAAATCGATATATGTGCAGTAACAGAAACCTGGTTTAAGGCTCCAGAGAGTGCCCCAGCACTACCAGGCTACAACTCATACCATACATTTTGGCCACAGAACCCAAACCAAAATACAAAAGCGGGGGCATATCCATATTCATCAAGGATACTCACACCTCCAGGTTAGTGGCACAGCACGATGCAAAAGAGATCACCCACATGCAACTAACAATGGGCAAAACTGCAATTCAAATTGTAGCTTGCTACAGATCACCCACCATGTCCCAGGACCCCCATTCCATGTTTCTGGAAACGCTGGGAAACATAAAGGTCCTACCAAACACCCTAATATTGGGTGATTTCAATTACCCAAACATTAACTGGGAGAACTACTCAAGTACTAACTTCCTTGCCCAACTTCTCCGAGAATTTATAAACTCAAATGCCCTGGTTCAACTGGTCAACACTCCCACCAGAGGTGATAACATATTGGACTTGGTCATCACCAACATGGAAGACCGGGGTTCCACACAAGAGGTCAACACCTTGCTGGTTAGATCTGACCATAAACAAATCACTTTGGATATCCATATTCTGCCCCCACCCCCAGACAAGAATGCCACCATGAAAGTAAACTTCACGTTACTTAAGACCGAGGTGGAAAGTTTCAAAGCCCCCATGCTGAAGGATAACACTGTCCAAGCTGCAAAATCCTTTACTAATGCATTCTATGGGCAGCTACAAGAATGCATGGATCATGCCATCCCAAGCAAAACCAAGACTCACTCCTCCAAGAAAAGGAAACCAGTCTGGTGGACTCCTGCCATAAACAAGCTATACAATAGAAGGAGGAAACTAGTACAGAAAAGAGTAAAATCCCAAGAAGGGAAGACATCCCTGATCAGTATCAGCAAGAAACTATGATCCCTCATAAAATCATCCAAGACGAGATTTGAAAGAAAAAGTGCCAAGGGCGCCAAAGATAACCACAAGGCATTCTTTAGCTATGTCAAGAATCTAAGTGGCAATGCTCAGATCTGCTTGGAGTTAGTGCAGAATGGCACAAAATACACTGAACCGACCAATATCACCAACATCCTGACAGACAGGTTCAGCACAAACTTCACCCCCCCTCTCACCCCCAAAAGGGCCCATAACCATACCAGAAGAATGTAGAGTCCCTGAAATCAGAGACACTCAGCTTAAAATAGCCCTCTCCAAAGCCAAAAACACAGCATCAATGGGACCAGACGGTGCCCAAGGCTGTGTCCTACACGAGCTCAAAGATGAACTAACCCCTCATCAAAACACACTGTTCAAACTCAGCCTCTCCACAGGCTACATACCCATAGAGTGGCGCACAGCAACATTTATTCCCTCCACAAAGGTGAAGCCAAAACAGACCCTGGGAGCTATCGCCCTATAAGCCTGACTAGCCTGGTCTGCAAGGCTATGTAGCGCATCATCATGGAACCCATTAACAGAGACATTGGGAACCTCCAAACACTGGACCCTACCCAGTTTGGCTTTGTTAAGGGCAGATCATGCCTCCTAAACCTAGGTGGACTTCTTTGAGACAGTTACCAAGGCTATAGATGAGGGAAAGATGGTACACACACTTACCTAGACCTCGCTAAGGCCTTCATCACCATTCCCTATTCTGGTATTATGGACAAGCTCACCAGCCTGAACATAAACCCCTATGTCACAAGATGGGTTGCCAACTGGCTCACGGACAGAACCCGCATGGTGAGAGTTGCGGGAGCTAGGTCCGACTCTAAACCGGTTACAAGTGGCATTCCCCAGGGCTCAGTCCTAGGACCCCTCCTGTTCGGCATATACTTCTGAGGTACAGGCAAGCACAGGATTATGGCTGACCAAGTTCTCAGACAACTGCAAACTAGGGGCTATAACTGACTCTCCGGCTGACACAGACATCCTCCTAAAGGGTCTCACTGAGATAGATCCCTGGTGTCAAAATCATGGCCTCAAGCTAAATGCCAAAAAGTGCATAGTCATCCCCTTTGGAAAAAACAAAGTACCCACAAACTACCACTTAGGTGGTAGTCCCCTAAATACGGAAGATGAACTAAGGGATCTTGGGATCCAAGTAGATAGTAATCTCACCTTTGATAATCACATTGCCAAAGTGTTTAGAAAATCCTTCTATGTGGCCCACTTAATCACAAAAGCGTTTGCATCCAGATCAAAAGAGGTCATTGTGCCCCTCTACTCATCACTCATCAGACCTATATTAGAGTACAACGCCTCATTTGGGATGTACCTTACAAGACGCCTGCAACAGCTGGAAAGATCACAGAAGTACCTCATCAAGAGGATCAATGGCCTCAAACATATACCCTATGCAGCTCGATTGAAGAAACTCCAGCTGTACTCGGTTGCATACCCCCTACTCAGAGGTAATCTCTGCCTGACATACAAGGCCATGTCCAACCCAGAATTGATGGACATACTCCACCTAAAGAAAACCATATCCCCTCGAGCCACACACTCCAGGGATCTAAACTTCACCACAACAATAAATAGGATGTGCTGGAGGGATAGATTCCTGTCCCAGAGACTTCCCATGCTTTGGAACATGATCCCAATCTACATTAGGCAAAGCTCCTCGCCAACACTCTTCAAAAGAAACCTTGACGAGTGGATGGGAAAAAGAACGTTAACCTCGGGGATCACTTCAGTGGCTCTGCTGGACAGAGGCACAGGGAACTAATCTAAGGGGGTGGCAAAAGCCAACACATTCTGGCTAGGCTTATAAATGCCTTTGGGCCTAGTACCCACCTATGAACCTATTGCTTTATATGCATAAATAAAACAATAATAAAGTTGCTATGCTGATGTACACACATGTAAAATGTGGAAATACTGAGAAGAATCACATACACACCTGTGGAATCATACCAGTAATTGTATTAACTCATGATAAAAGCATTTGTGGCAGCAAACTGCATGTTGTGAATGGTAGAAAGTGTGACTGTTCATACATGCTGACATTTTGACCAGCATATTGACAGAATAGTGTTCTGCTATCCGTTGTATACAATTGTCTAACTATAGCAGATATAAGTGTATGTACTTGCAAATTGAGGGATATAGGTTCATAGGTTCATACATAGGCACTAGGCTATCAGCCCAAGGGCCTACGTAAGCCTAGCCAGCAAGGTTCCATAGCTTACGCCACCCAAGAAAGTTATTTTCCTGTGCCCCTATCCAGCAGAGACACAGAAGTAAACCCCGGGGTGTATTTCCTATTTCCCATCCACTCATCAAGATTTTTCTTGAAGAGTGTTAATGAAGAACTTTGCTTAACATAGATGGGTAGCTTGTTCCAGAGTATAGGAAGTCTCTGGGATAGGAATCTTTCCCTCCAGCGCATCCTGTTTATTGTGGTGACAAGGTTTAGATCCCTAGACCATGTATCTCAGAGGGATTGGGATTTCTTTAGGTGTAGCATGTCCAACAGCTCTGGGTTTGACATAGCTTTATATGTTAGGCAGAGATCACCTCGGAGTAGGCGATATACTACAGAGTAAAGCTGGAGTTTTTTGAGGCGGTCAGTGTAGGGCATTTTTTTGAGGCCAGTAATCCACTTTGTGAGGTACTTCTGTGGCCTTTCCAGCTGCTGCAGATGTCTTGTGAGGTACATTCCAAAAGGGGTGTTGTACTCTATAATGGTTCTAATGAGTGATGAGTAGAGGGGAACAATGACCTCTTTTTTCCTGGATGAGAACCCTTTTATGATGAGGTGTGCCACGTAGAAGGACTTCCTGACTACTGTGATGATGTGACTATCAAAGGAGAGACTACTGTCCACCTGGGTCCCAAGGTCTCTTATCATGCATTCTGTGTTAAGTAGATTGCTGCCTATGTGGTAGTTTATGGGTACAGAGTTTTTACCAAAGGGGATGATATGGTCATGTAACATATGCTACTATGTACATAAATCAAGGCAAAACTCATGTGCAGTTAGGGCTGGGCTGGGGTGTATGAATGTCAGTATATTTATATGCATACAATGAATGTATGTGTGACAGAAATACCAGAAATTAATAAATAGCCCATACAAGAATTAGGCCAAACAAACTAACTAGTAGCAGTATTGTATTGTGACATCACCTACAGTAGAAATGTGTAAACACTCATTTTATAATTCTTCCAACATGCCAGAGATGTGCAGTAGGTGGACTGGACACACTAAATTGGCCATATGTATGAGTGTGCGTGTGAGTGTGATGTGGAAGAACTACAGTGTAGGGCTAGCCAGCCAGTGGTATAATCCTTGACTCTAGATGATTGAAGTGACACCCCTACCCCATGTGCAAAAATGGGAAAAAGGGGATGTGGATGGATGGTGGTAGGTCAAGGGGGACACCAAAGACATATGGATGCCTACACTCCCTCAGCAGGGGTAGCATCACAGATACTGCTCGATTCAGGGTGTCACTCATCTTATTCAATGAGTCAACCACGCAGTTGAGGCAATCACTCAATAGCAAATTATAACACAATACTGTGCTGTAACCATACTAACATGGACAGCACAGAAAGAGCTACCATATGTGCATAATAACAGCAGTAAAATTTTAAAATTGCATATACCACACTTTTATTCCATTGTATATTGAAATGCATTCAAAATATGAACATGGAGCTTGTAAAACAGTTAATCTTTTGTGCCACCCTGTGCTCTCGTGGGAGGAAGCTTACAGTTTGTACTGATCTATCTAGAGTTACTGTTGCAGGGCTCTGTTTATGGTGTTTTGATTGGATAATTTGAATTTTGGCTGTTTCCTGGATTTTTTTTTTTTGCTTTAATAAGCCTCTGTTTGAACTGGTTTGTGCTTGTTTGCTAAGTTACAGTGAGTTAGGCCTTCTGCCCTTGTTGTACTGTTTTCCAAATACCTGCTCAGAGACTACAAAGTATAAATGCTTATTTTCAACTGTTTTCTACACTTTCTGATTAACAAAAACAGTATTTGCTGCATATCTGTTTGTTTAAACTGTGCAACCATATTTTGCTGCATTTTTTAGATTGAATTCATCTTACAACTGTAATTACTGTTCATCTGCTTGTTTTGTTCAATTTACTTGTTTGCTGCACTTGAAAAACACTACAATTAGTTAGGTTCAGGTTTTTGCTGAATCTAGTACTGTTTGTGACCTTTGATGACTGTAAAACAGTTAATCCTTTGTCTGGAAATGCCCCCCTTTGCCCTAGGAGGAAGGTATAGTTTGGATTGATCTAGCTAGAGTTACTGTTGCAGGGCTCTATTTATTGTGTTTTGATTGTATAATTTGAACTTTGGCTGTTTCCAGTTTTACTGCTTTAATAAACCTCTGTTTGAACTGGTCTGTGCTTGTTTGAGCCTGTTTGCACATTGCACAGCATCTCGCACTACTGCACAGAGGGATTGCTAGTTACAGATGCCTGCTGTCTAGCCTCAGAAATATTACCTAAACCAGAGCTCTTTGTGCCTAAACCTACTAATACCTGCCCCTGCTGTAGTCCCACTTTAATTGTTACAGCCAGACCAAGATTATTTCTATGACCATGAACTCTCAGTTTCCCTCCTTTTCTCCTACCAGCCTGGTTGTCATGGGTCTACTGAGAGTGTAGCAACTGCCTCATGTACACTGACAACCCCCTACATCTAAATCACTCCTGCACCATTTGTGAGAGATGCACCTACATTATCAATCTGGAATCACAATTCTCGCATGCAATAGACAGCAATACAGAGCAGGTTGTCATCACACCTACTACAACTCCTACTCATAACACAGAGCATGGTACTCACAAAAAGTCTACCTAAACACCAGAGACCTCAAAATCACATACATACTAAACCAACCATAACACCAAAAACAAACAATACACATAATGACACAAGCACAAGTGTCTCACCATCAAAGCTCATAAGGCAACGCACATCCACTCCACATATCTTAGTCATAGCAGACTCTATAGTGAGGCACACAGACATCACCCTCACCAGGCTGAACAAGGAGAAAGTCAACATCAGCTGGCTTTCTGGTGCCAAATTCATCAGATCACAAGGGCACTCAAGTCTCTTAACAATAAGTGCCGTTATGATTCGGTCATAGTACATATTGGTGTGAACGACTTGAGATGTACTTGCCTGGACTACATGAGGAGAGACATGACTGAGCTCTCTGATTATGTGTCACAGGCAGGGTATGCCCCTAGCCTTGAGCAACATATTATCCTCACCTAGGATGATACCACAATATAAACAGAAAATCATAGACTTCAATAATAGGCTTAGTTTCTTGTGTCATTCTTAAGGGACCCAGTTTCTTTCTGCCTGGGATAACATGATTGATAGACCTTGATGTTTTGCCAGAGATTGTCTTCCTCTGTCACCCCTCACATTCTGGCTATTGGCAAAGGCCCTTGCCACCCCATAGAGCCATTTTTAGGCAGTGTCCAAAGGACAAAATTCCTGATATAAAAATTTCATCAAAAAACAACCTCAAGTTTATGCTAATCAACACTACGAGTCTTAGCATGAAACTGCACTTAGTGGAAGCAGCCCTCACCTTGGAAGACTTGACATCTGTGCAGTCATGGATACCTGGTTCAAGAGACTGGAGAGCACCAAAGCCATACAAGGTTACACCTCCAACCACACGTTTAGACCAAGAATGGAAGGCAGGAAAACTAAAGGAGGTGGTGTATCAATATTCATTAAAGATAAATACACCTCCAGATTGGTTAAACAGTATGATTCTCTGGAAACACTTCACATGTAACTAACTGTTGGTAGGACACTGATTCACGTCATTGCCAGTTACAGGACCCCATCCATGAATCAAGACACCCACTCTGCCTAATTGCATCTACCGGAATCCATCAAGACACATTTGAACACCATGGCTTCTGTGTGATTTTAATTACCCATCCATTGACTGGGTAAATTATGCATGCTCAAACTCACTTGCCCAAAGGTTCCTCAAGTTCATTAACTCCAATGTCTTGGACCTGCTGGTGGACACCCCAACTAGGGCCACCAACATCTTGGATCTGGTGCTTACCAATATGGGGGACTGTGTAGCATGCCAACTGTGAGGTCTTCCATTGTCAGATCTGACCACAAATCAGTCTCATTTGAGTAACTATCATACCGGACCCTTCCCCCCCAGTAGCAACTAAAATAAAAAACATCTCCAAAGCAGATTATATCCTTTTAAGGGATGGCACAAATAACTTCACTGCACCTCCCCCCTCAGATGTAACTGGCAACTATGCCGAGTCCTACACCATTGCTTTTTACAAACGCCTGTATAACTGCATTAACGCGGCAATACCAAAACAAACTCTTCAAGGTAGAGTAAATCTGCCTGGAGGACTATTCCCATTAGGCATTAGAATAAGAGGAAGAAATTGCTGTCCAAAAGTAAGAGGGAGCATTCCCTAAATTGGAAACACTCCCTCCTCAGCTTAAACAAGCAAATAAGACTTCTTGTGAAGTCCTCCAAAGCAAACTATGAATTCAAATTCATGTCCTCAACTAAGGACAACCATAAGGCATTCTTTAATTACATCTGCAGCCTAAAAGGTAAGACCAAGATTTGTGCCAAACTGGCAGTTAATGATACCACATACACTGAGTCTGTGGACATAGCAAACCTGTTAGCTGAAAGGTTCTGTGAAAACTTCACTCTCTTGTCCCCACCACACATACCCCATGACATTCCTTCCACCTGTCCCCCACCTTGTATTTCTAGAGAACCGGTTGTAAATGCCCTCTCTAAGGCCAAAAACTCTGGATCTATGGGACCTGATAACATCACAGACTGCATCCTCCATGGGCTCCAATAAGAATTAGCAACACCATTGGGTACTCTTTTCAGTCATAATCTAATTACCGACTTCATCTCAGCTGAATGGAAAATGGCTACCATTATCCCCTATCACAAGGGTGGTGCTTCCACTGACCATGGAAACTATAAACCTATTTGTTGCTCGTCTTGCATATCTGAATAAGGCAATGAAGCTGGACTGTTCGTTTAAGTACTTTATTATATACAAACACATCAGGATGGATATCAGGAACATTAAACTTAAATGAACTAACTCACTGACTGACTAACACACACATGCATGCTTACATCTTGACTACTCACCATAAAATTGCACTCTTGCTTGCACGTGCTCAGTACTTATATGCATGTGCCTGCTGATTGGAAAGCTTCTTAAAGGTATATCGCACACTCAGATCTACATACTTCCTCTTTACTGAGCTGTCTTACAGTGATAATGACATTTGAATAGAAATGCAAATTATACAGAGAATAATGAACAAAACAACATTCATGTCCAGGTTAATGTGTATCTAGAACTAGGTCTGGAAATGTGACCTGATTTTGCAATATAGTAGTTAGGGCTGGGTTCAGAAACAGGGACAGTCACAGGTGAGTGTTCTGCCTTAGGACTCTCAGGGATATTCTCAGAAACAGGGATATTTGCTGGAATGTCCTCTGGAACATTGGATAAGTCATTCTGAGAACTAAAGTCTTTATCACAGGCAGGATGATGTAACACTGGCTTGGACAATGGTAATAAATGTTTCTGATTCCCCTTAAATTCTACTCCTTGTGATTACACAATGTAGGATCTTGGCTCTTGACACAGAAGGCCAAAATACTGGCCCTCTCAACCTTCTTTTGGTAGACTTAGTTCCTGGGTGGCCACAGTGCATGATCTTAATGTATTCTTGTTGCAAGGATTTTGGAAGAATCATTTTGGAACTTTCACGATGATACCATTGTCAGGCAAAATCTCATCTTTGTAAGGAAAATACTGCTGCACTTCTACTGGTAAGAAAGATTGTTTTGAAGGCCATCCTCGAGTGAGGAAGTCATTAAGCTTCTGAATAATTGGATCTGAAGCTGTGTGAGTTCTGAGCTCATCAAGATGTGTGGAAGAAAAAATTCTCACTTCCATGACTTCAAAATCAGAATTCTCATTTTCATGCTATTCAGTGATTTTCCTGGGTGATCTTGATAAAGTATCAGCAAGATAAAGAAGTTTGCCTTTAGTGTAAACAAGATTGAAATTTTACTTTGCAATCTGAGCATGATGCACTGCAATCTAGCAGGAGCTGTATGCATTGGCTTTCTTAAAATAGTGACTAGAGGTTGCTGGTCAGTATCGATTTGAATAGGTTAGCCATAAATATAATCAGGGAACTTTGAACATGCAAACACAATTGCCAAGAGTTCCTTCTCTATCTGAGCATACTGCATTTCAGATTGGGTTAGATTTCTTGATGCATAGGCTACTGGTCTAACCTCTTGAAGAATGACTGCACCAAGAACAAACTTAGAAGCATCACAGGAAAGAGTTACTGGTTTGTGAATATCATCATAATATCTTAAAGTAGGTGGACTGGCAATTTTCTGTTTCAGGACATTACATGCTCTTTGGTGTTGTTCTGACCAGGACCAATCTACATCTTTGTTTGTCACTTCTCTGAGAGGTGTTGAAAGCTGGCTCAAGTGTGGATGAACTTGCTTAGATAGTTGACCATGCCAAGAAAATGTTGTAGGGCTTGGATATTGTCTGGAGCTGGCGTCTCAAGAATTGCAGTTTGGTTGGAAGGATCTGGTCATAAGCCTGAACTGGTAAACAAATGACCTACATAAGTAACTTCTTGTATCCTGAATTTACATTTCTGAGGATTCAGCTTAAGATTGAGTTCAAGAGCTCTGTCTACAACTGTTTTGAGATTTCTATCATCTTCAACTTCACCATTGCCTCCTACAAGAATATCATCTACTATAATAGCACATGGATAGCCTGAAAAAATTTGCTCCATTCTGCACTAAAAGACTTCACTGGCAGAATTTATTCCAAATGGCACTCAGAAATCTGTACCTTCCAAATGGTGTACTGAATGTGGTTAGCAATGCGGATTTACGGTCAAACAAAATTTGGCAAAATGAACTTTTTGCATCCAAGATAGAAAAACAGTGGCATTTGGCATAAGCAGCAACTTCATCCACTGTGTGCATTGGATGATGAGGTCTATTTAGTGCTTTGTTCAAGTCTCATGGATTAATACATATTCTAATATCATCTGAACTTTTCTTATGAGCTATCACTGTGGAGTTTACCCATTCAGTTGGTTCTTTTACTGGACAAATTACTCCTTATTGCACAATTCTGTTTAGCTCAGTCTTGACTCTGTGCTGCATAGCTACTGGAACCTTCCATACTGGTCTGATAACTGGGCTTACTTCAGGATCTAGCCTCATGGAGTACACAACTAGGAGTTTACCTAGTCTGCCTTTGAAAAGATCAGCATAGTCAGAAAAAAGGTTTACATGGTAGACTTCCTTATTAAATGAATGCACTCCCATTTTCAAACTGTCTGTGAGGCCTAATAATGACTGTACATGTCTCTTGACTATGTAAAATTGCAAGTCATAGCTGTTCCCACCAGAGTCACATGAAAGCACTACTGATCCTTTGGTTTGAATTTGTTTACCACCATAAGCAACAGGCTTCACACACCTCACCAAATCAAACTTCTTACCAGCTTTTACTCTAGCAAATGTTTCTGCTGACATAACATTGCACTTTGAACAAGTATCTACTTTGAGCTCCATGGGTCTCCCATTAATCCGAACAGTACAAAATACTCCATTCTTTGCGCACAGATCTACTGCATCAATTGTTCTACCAAGCACAGACACACCATCAACATAAAAATTACCATGAACATAAAAATTAGGGTCACAGCTTTCTAACTGATCAACTTGTCTCTTTGAATGCTCTTTTGTAAATAAAAGAATGAACCTCTTTTGATTTATAAAACCTTTTGAAATTATTCCACTTTTTACATGTGTGGCAATGCTGACCAAAAGCTAAACACTTTTCTCTTTTAGGCTCATGATTACCACCACAATTACAACAGTTGACTGTGAGGCTAGGCGGGGCCCATTCTTTGATTTACCTGACTCACCCTTGTGCTTCACTGAGCATGTCCACCTCACAGAGCATGCCTTACAACTTGCTAGAATGGCTCTGGGTTTCACTGCACCTGCCACTCCCTTTGGCCTGTATGTTTTAGCCACATGCTGCATACTGTCTACATTAGCCCTTGAAGGCACTGGAAGCATGCTTTTCTCATTTGTAAGTATATTTGTGTACTTTACTGTGAGCTCATATATCTGAAAAACCTCTATGGTCTTATGCAAAGTTAAATCACTGTCTCAAAGCAAAAACATTTTCACTTCATCATCTTTAATGCCACACATAAGCCTCTCTTTTATCAACTCATTTCTAAATCACCAAATCTGCACGATTTAGCCTTGTTTCTCAAGTCGGTTATATATGCTGCAAAAGTTTCACCAGGCTTTTGATCCCTTGTGTAAAATGTGTCTTTCCATTGTAATATTCATTTGGGGGTTACATGTTTCTCTAAATTTATGTTTTAAACACTCAGGGTCTTCCCTCATTTCAGCTGGTATCACTATATGATGGTTTTCCTCCTCCCCTGCATACACAGCAGGTGAATTCACAAATGAATGATCTCTTACAATGGCTTCTGAACCAGCTAAATTAAGCAGAATAAATGCCTTTGTACGTGTGTCTTTGTCAGAAAAAGCAGCATGTATGAAAATATCATACTCTTGCTCAAACACTCTCCAATTTTCTGCAATATTGTTATTAAACACAAGCAAACTTGGCCTGCAAAATCCTTCTGCCATGTAAACAAATTATGCTTAAACGCAATGCAAATATGGCCTTTGTAATTATGTACAAACATGCACACATACCAGGTATTCGTAATGAGTCAAATGTACAATAAACTCTTTTAAACACTATACTTTGTGAAATATTCTTTGAAATGGCTGTACTTTGTGAAATAACTGTACTATAATACTGCACATACTTGCCAACACTTTGCACACCGGGTACTTTAAATAGTTTTTATTAATGTGAAAATGTAGCAGCACATAGTGAAAAAATATTGTCATTTTCCTTTTTTTGTACATTTTATATGTTTTTGGATATTGTTTCAAATGTTTTCGTAATTATTTCAAATATTTTTATTAATATGTCACAGTTTTGGACATTTCATTTAATTAGAAATTTGTTTTGAGCATTCTGAGTGCCTTGTTTTATATTTGTTGAGTAAAAAATCATTTAAGCAAGTTTTAATACCTGGAATTCATTTCTAACCTGTTTGTGAGTTGTTTGAGCAGTAAGGAAGATCCACTCCTATATATTCCCCTAACATTAACTGTGCATCTCATTGCTTCGTGGTCATAGAATTTCCAAGCAATGTCAACATCCTACAAGAGGGTATTATGGAAACAAATGATTGGTGCCAAAGTCATGACCTTAAACTCAATGCCAAAAAAATGTATTATCATCCCTTTCAGTAAGAGCAATGTTCCAGCTAACTATCACATCAGTAGAAACACCCTAAGCCTGCACTCAGTGGTGAGGGACCTGGGCACACAACACAGGTTGACAGCAACCTTACCTTTGATCACCATGTCTACACAGTGGTAAGAAGGGCATTCTGTATTGCTCATCTCATAACATTGCCTCAAGAAAAAAAAGTAGTTGTAACCTGGCTGTACTCTTTTAACATCAGGCCAACAATTCAGTACAATGCCCCTTTTCTACCTTTCCAGGCACCTGCAGCAACTGGAGAGACCACAAAAGTTCCTCACAAGGAGAGTAGTAGGTATTCAGTGTCTGTCCTATGTGGGATCAGCTGAAATCACCGTCACTTTACTCTATTTCATACAGACTATTCAGAGAGGATCTCTACCTTGCATATAAGGCAATCTTTGACTCTTCTTTATTGGAAATTCTGCATATCCATAAGTCCAATGGCTCACTGGTTAATCACTCTAAAGACCTTAATCTGGTATGTGACATTAATAGAACTTGCTGGAGGGACAGGTTTTTCTCCCACAGGTTACTGCACCTGTGGAACAGACTCCCAATTCATGTCAAGTAGCGCACCTCATTGGCTCTCTTCAAGCGCAATCTGGACAATTGTATGGGTAACCATAAATTCACCCCAGGGGTTCCACTTATATCTCTCTTGGACAGGAGCAATAGGTGCTGATCATGGAAACAAGGGCAGAACTTGACTATGCTTATAAGGTCACTAGGGCCATTAGCCTAGTAACTTCCTATGATCTTATGTAAGCAGTTTGTTTAGAGGACAAACATAACTTATGAAACAGTTTCCTCCAAGTAACTAGCAACAATGCTTATCTGTATTAAATCAGTCTTTTCTCCCTCCACTTCCAGACCTACACCATTACTTTTCTATAGTGCAGATTCAGGGATCCCTATCAGTTAAATGAGTTGTCAAACTCGAAATTCATATGGTCGATTCAATATGATCAAGTTTTTTTGAAAACTCAAAGCTTTTGAATGGAGTGTGCGGTACAGCAAGGATCAGGAAATGTATCCTTTTCTTCATTATAGTGCAATCTCGGAGTTGGTATATATAATTTGCAGGGGGTGCAGGGGGCCTTTCCCCTTTGCATAAACCTAAATAACGTGGAAAAAAGTAGACTTTTTTGGGGTTTTTTTATGATGTTCGAGTTTTCAGAAATTTGATTATATGATCTCATTCGTATGAATTTTGAGTTTCTAAAAACTCGACCACCTTGCATAGATCCAGATTCAACTCTCTGAGCACTGTAAAGATGCAAATAAGACATGAAGTCATTAGTATTCCTGACTACCAAACAAAACACTTGGTGTAGGAGATGTAAACAAGGTGTAGGTAGGTAGAATTCTTAGCTGCTAATGGCTTGTAACTGCTTACGAGTGGACTAACTACAACAGCAAGGAAAACTGAACTTGACTGCTCTGTCTGAAGAGTTTTTTTAATGCAGAATAGACTTACAAAAAAAAGATGTAAGCACATTGAGAGCTATATGAACAACCTTAGCAACACTGACATCCTTGCAGCAAGAGAACATTGTCCATCCTCTTCTTAAATTCTATCTTAAATGCTGATCAACTATATTACACATTGGAACAAAAATACAAATAAATGGCCATGACACTGAGTTTCTGTAGTTAAGCTGAGAGGAGAGGAAGATGCACACAAAATTAAGAGAAGTGATAGCTGGCAGTATTGGCAAACTGACCTTAATATAGTGTGGAATATTATTAGTGTAAAGTATTTGACAATATCACATTGATCTAGACATGATCAAGTAAATGAGACAGTAACATTTTCTAGTCCTGTGTTTGTGGCAAAGAGGGATGAAAAACAAACTGAGTGTGTGCTGTTACTGCAGTCATTTTGGAGATGGAAGGTTGAGAGCTATGCTGCAGAGTTGAGAGTTCATCTCCAGATAGTGTGCTGCCTGACAGAGTTAATGCATATTATCTGAGCATATGATCGGGTTGTACCAAACACAGATCTAGAAATTTCACAACCCTGTCTTTTCATATTTCTTACCCTATATGTATAACTACAGACAATTGTAATTTTTTTCTTTTTTTGTGTTCCTCATTTGCATGCATTTTGACAGAATGCACTCTTGACTGGCAGAATTTCGAGAGAGTGAACAAGAGTCCACAAGCCAAGGTTCAAACTGAGAAATTTAACTGGTGTTGCCACCAATACAACATTTCACAGTGGCACAGGTGTGCTTTGCTACACCACTTTGAATAGCCATAAGAGAAGAAATTCTACATTGCATCAATGGGGTAAATAAGATGATTTTTAAGAAATGGGAAAGAATATGCAGCGTTTGAAGCAACATGCTGCTTGGAATGTTTGCTGCAGATATGAAATTACAACTTGTGATTTGTTGCGTGGAATATAAATTATTGCACATGTCCTTTTGCATGCATAATGTCAGCAATGCTTAGCAGAGCATAAACAGGGCTCACAGTTGAAGGAAACTGAACAGTTACATTTCTGTAATCTACATTAGAGTAAACATGTTTGGCACCACTACATGGTATTTCTAATGAGTGACTGATGTGAAAGTTTTTTCTACCTGTTTCTGTGGCAGAAGCTGTAAATATAGTGACTTTGACCCCTTAGCACAGTTTGTCTTGGGTTCAAATCCATACAGTATAAAGGGACTGCGGAAATTATTACTCCGGATGGAGAAATCACTGTCATCATAACTTTGTTTTTTTTTTTTTCTATTTCTTGCCTTGTGCACCTCCTCACTGTGGAGCATTGAGCAATCAAGTTTACCTGCTTAAGGAAAAATGGTATTTGGGCAGCCTTCTGTAGCACAAACAGGGTTAATGACGATGTGTGCCCGTCAGCACTCTGAACAGTATTTAGTGGAGAAAATCCATCTGTTTTCCTAGCTTTCTCTGTGGCACAAGGTGTAAATGTATTGACTTTAAAAATATCTCACAGGTAAGCCAGGGTTCACATCCAGATAACAGGGTGCTGGAATGAAATTTCTAGCAACACTTTGAATAGGAAGGTATCACTACATACAAATGGATATTATAATTATGTTTATTTAAAAAAAGTCTCATTAATTTTTTGATAAAGTTTTCCAAGTAGTATATCTCATTAGTAATTTTATTATGAAACACAGTTAAATATATGTGTAATTGTTTAAGCAGGAAAATCATGATACTGAATTAAAAATGCACTTGCATATCTATGATGGGCAGAACACTTAAGTGAAAATCATCTTCTCTCCTCACATAGTCCACCTCTGTGTTGAGGACAGTATGTGTGGTAAAGTATGTATGTATCATACCTCAACCTGTATTAATTATGTCATTAAAGTCTGTCCATCTGACATACATTTACAAACATTAATAATGCCTCTTTCATGGCAATGCATTTCACAGGTCTTCTTAAAGTCACACACATACAGGTCTATCTGAAATATATTTCTATTCATACTGATTCCCATTTGTCTGTAATAAAAGGAGTTCTCTTGTAGCACTGACAAATAATCACTCTGCTTGAAATGTATATATTATTAATTTTTAGATTTGATTCCAACATTGTTCGACTAACTTTTTACAGTGTATAATTCCAGAAAGTTACATGCCAAGTCATTCTGTTTAACCTACAAAACACCAAAGGTAACAAGCCAAGGCATTGAGGCCATCAATGTTGACCATCTGAAACAGTATGAATATGTTCAACATCATACATGGCATTCCTCACTGCCAGGTCTCACAACATCATGGCTGTTTGATAGAATACCTTTCCTGTTGCTTACAAGTGCATATTTGTGCTTACTATCATGCAAATGTAATTGTCATTGTTGTGTGTATTTGTGCAGTAGCCATTAAATGTCAGATTTGAATTTGGTGCCAATTCAGTTGCTGCTTGACATCTACAGGCATGTCTGTTATGAGAGATGCTGTTGCTAAATTTAGAGCACAGAGTTTGGGTGTTGAGGAGTCCAGGATTAGCGTGGCACTCCTCATGAAATGCTACAGCTATAGGCTACTGCAGGGGAACAATACTGGGTCTCAGTATAAGATTGAGGCTTAAGACAGAGTAGCCAAGATTGTCTCCAGTGCAACTGGCATCAAATGCACTAGAGAAAATTGCCATTACCACTATAGTGACCTGAAACAGCACAAGAAGGACCTCCTTAGCTGATAAGAGGATGAGTTTGGGACTTATGACATCTCACGAGTGTGTTAATATACTGACCTATTTATATTAAATGATATACACAGTAACTAGCCAAGACTGTTATTCAATATGCTTTCATTCAATTTCTTGTCTTCTGTTATGCACAGCTGCTGAAAACTTTGCAGTGAACCATGAAGTACACCAAGAGAGGTTGACTCACCTCAGAGAGGCACAAGTACATATGTATATGCCTAATAACTGTCATAATCATTTGCAATTTGGCAATACTGAAATAAATAGTTGTATCTCTGACATCAAAGCAGTGCAGTTGATTAATGGTATAACAGAATAAGACCTTCCCATCATACCCAGATGTGGCAAAGGTGTACAGACTGGATAATCAAAATTTTGTTTTCCTGAAATTATATAGTCATGTGATATGCCATGGATCTAATTCTCTCTCTTTATTGTCACACCCCACCCTTTCTCTCTCTATTTTTTTTTTTGGGTGTGGGGTATTTTATATGTACTATGTCTTAGAAATGTTTTGTTATCATACATTTTTGCTTAAAAAAAACTGGCATGTAGTACAGAGAGGTAGATTGAACACTAAAGATCTGCCCACCATATCTCCACAGTTAGCAGCACAGACACCCAGCACTTCAGGGTCCCAACCTGTCAGCGCTGCCTCCACAACTCCTTCCCTACCTACCCTGCATCAAGTAGCTCTGTCCCGATAGCTGGTGCACTGGTAACCTCCGGGAGTAGCATTAGTGAAGGTGGTGATTTTGTCACCCACCAAGAGCTGACTGGGCTGGTGGAAGGTATTATGGAAAGAAGCGTCAGTGCCTGAATCGGAAGGTGCTTCATCACATTGTCAAGAAAATGTTACATTGAGCACTGACACAGGAAACAGACAGGAGACAGTGATAACAGTTCAGAGGGTGAGGACTAGATTCTCACTGTTCTGAGGCTTGATGTGGGTGTGTCTCCAATGCCCCCACCTATCCTCAATTATGGTGTCCCCCAACCTTTTGTGTCCATCAACATCTTTGTCTGTCTTCTTTCTTCTGTTTGTCTGTACCAGCTTCCTCACCTAACCTTTCTACCAGTTCTTCATATTCCTAATGATCTTTCCCAACATTCGACTCTCTTTGAAAAAAAAAATGTTACCTGTCCCAAAAAAAATAATGACCGATACATAGATCTCCACTTCACCTATGTGTCTTCTTTTTTTTTTCCAAACACCTTTATTGAATCATCACGTGACATAGGCAAATTTACATTCATATAAAAGTAATCACACTATAATTAACATAACAAACATTTACTTCACATATATTGTTATATATCATATAACCTAAACAACATTACACAAATTATTCAATTCCTGACTTTTTTTAAATGAGAAGCAGCTTTATTAAAACATCACTTACTACATAGGCAATCATGCGTTTATACAAATGAAAACAAACCACACTGACACAATCCTACTTGCAAGCATTTTACATCACAAACCATACTGACACACTCATAGTGTCTTTCCTGTGAATGAGTTGCCTATGTATCTCTCTAAGCCACTTCTGTTTTATCAGTTGTAGTGCTCAGCAGTTGTGTGAGGTCTGGCAATGAGCAACTGTAGTACGTCATGCTAAATGTCATTTTGTGTGTTATTGCATAATGCAGTGAGTGTTTGCCTTACACCACATTGTACACCCAGTTTATTTGGGATTTCCCTTGAAGCATGTCTCATAGCTAGCAGGTATAAAAGATTATTTCAGTTGCCATTACATGCACAAGTGTGCCAGACAAAATATGTATAATAGTCATTCACAGATATTCTGAAAGTCATGATAAAAAGTTAATATAATAATCACATTCTGACACTTATTGTAAAATCATCTGCATACTGAAGTCAAACCCTGCTTTAACTTGAGCCACAGATGAAGCTAGGTTAACTGGTGGATTTTCTGCACTAAGCAGTGTCTAGAGTGCTGACAGGCATGCATCGCCACTAAGCCTGTTTGTACTGTAGAAGGTACACTAAATGTAGTGCTTCACTGTTTTCTTCAGGAGAGAACTCTGCTCTCAGCATACCATCACACAAATGGAGAAGGCATGTACAAAGCTTCATTTCTGCTTTGAACTTTGTAGCTAAATTTGAAAGGTATTACAAAACATGCTGAGCATATGTATGTGACAGGTGAAGATAAAACTGATAATTTGTAAATGCAATCAAAATCACATTTCCTCTGTGACTCTTAATTGTGCAGAGGTTGGCAGGGGGCACCAGTCTGCACATGCATATGCTAACACTTTGCCTACATCACACAAATACATTTCTCAGCATTGCACTTTCTGAAGTGATTTGGAACAAAAATAAGTATTGCCAGTGGATGGTATTTCTTCATTATATAGGAAGATTGTGTAATGTACTCATGTGAAGTGCAGCCAGCTGTGTGGTCAATTGACAACTTCATTATGGACAGTCGGGTCAACAATGCAGCACTCTTACAAATGATATACAACCACATTCAGTCTTGAAACACAGAAGTCATCATTTTGTATCCCTCCTGCTTTGAAACATTAAGTAGTGCTTGGTATTGACAGTCCACATTGCACATGCATGAGCACATACCATTTCTAATATAACTAGCATTCATTAAAGTTTACGTGACATCATAATGACCTGTTGATCCATCAATGATTCATTATCTATCCTGTGTTTCACAAGTGTCTGCGTCTCATATATACAAGACAGGTGGGTACATTTCACTCTCAGTTCTGCAATATACATTAATGATAGCATACCTTATATGAGTGGGCAGTGCATATGTATTATTGATAATAACACTGACCTTACTTCATTACCCTAGCATAATGTATCTGAGATATTTCAGGTACAGCTAACAATGGGTAAGATGGCAATTCAGGCCATAGCCTGCTATAGGTCCCCAACCATGCCTCAAGACTCTCACTCCATGTTCCTATGTACCTTGGAAACTATTAGGATCCAACCTAACAGTCTCATAGTAGATGACTTGAACTTCACCTCCATCAACTGGGAAAACTACTCATGCACCAATACACTGGCCCAACGCTTCCTGGAATTCATCATTTCCAATGTCTTGGACCAGCTCATTCCTACCCCCACTAGAGGAAGCAACATCCTTGACCTGGTTATTACTAACATGGGAAACCATTGCTCTACACCAATAGTCAATTCCTCCCTGGTTAGATCCCACCACAAACTAATCACCATAGAAATCCACATATCACCCACACACCCTGTAAAGGTAACCACCATGAAAAACTTCTTCAAAGCTGACTTTGGGCTCCTAAAAGCAGAGGTGGCAAACTTCACGGCACCCATGCCAATTTAAAATAAATGCATGACTGCCAAATCACACACCAATGCACTGTACAAACACGTACATAAATGCAGGGAACTAGCCATACCCAACAGAACCAAGACACTCTTCTCCAAAAAAAAAATAAGCCAATCTGGTGGTCCTCTGCCATTAAAGGCTCTACAACAGAAGGAAGAAACTGTTGCAGAAAAAGGTGAAGTCCCAAGACTGGAAAAACTCCCTTATTAGCCTCTACAAAAATTTCAGATCCCTCATCAAAACGTCTAAAACCAGCTATGAAGGCAGAATTGCAGCAGACACTAAAAACAACCACAAAGCCTCCTAGAGTTATATCAAGAATCTCCATGGCAATACCCAGATTTGTTCTGAGTTACTGCACAATGGTGCCTACTATACTGAGCTGACAGATATTGCCAACATATTGGCTGACAGATTCAGTGCCAACTTTATCCCTCTCTCCCCCCTAAAGGACCAGTCACAATATCGGAAGAATGCCAGGCACCCATCATCACTTTAGCACAGGTTAAAGCTGCATTTTCCAAGGCCAAGAATACAGCTTCCATGGGACCCAATGATTTTCCTGGCTGTGTCCTACATGAACTAAAAAGTGAATTGGCATCACATCTGTGTGCCCTGTTCACTCACAGCCTCACCTCAGGCTTTGTCCCTACTGAATGGTGCACAGCTACAGTCAATCACTCTCCATAATGGGGGAGCAACTACAGACCCTAGGAATTATTGCCTCATTATCCTGATGAGTCTGATATGTAAGGCTATGGAGCGCATCATCATGGACCTTATTAACAAGGATATAGGGAATCTCCAAACTCTATATCCCATGCAATTTTGTTATGTGAAAGGTAGATTATGCCTGCTCAACCTGGTTGACTTCTTTGACTCAGTCACCAGAGCTGTGGATGAAGGTAAGGCAGTTCAGACAGCCTACCTTCATCTGGCCAAGGCCTTTGATACCATTCCTCACTCAAGAATTATTGATAAACTCACCAAACTAGGCATTAACTGCTATATCACTAGGTGGGTTGCAAACTGGCTCACAGATAGAACACACAGTGTGAAAGTAGCGGACTCCAAGTCAGACTCCTGACCAGTCACTAGTGGATTCCCACAGGGATTGGCCCTGGATCCTCTCCTGTTTGGCATCTACTTCTCAGAAGTCCAGGCCAACATGGAGGGACTCTGGCTGACGAAGTTCGCAGATGACTGCAAGCTGGGAGCCATTATTAACTCCTCAAGTGATGCAGACATCTTACGGAAAGGCCTCACTGAGACCAATAACTGGTGTTGAAACTATGGCTTTAAGCTTAATGCCAAAAAAAAGTGTTGTCATCCCTTTTGGAAAAAAACTCAGTTCCCACTAACTACAGCTCTAGGAACACAGGTTGACAGCAACCTCTCCTTCGACCACCACATTGCCACTGCAGTCGGAAAGTCCTTCTATGTGGCACATCTCATTGCCAAAGGTTTTGCATCCAGGAAGAAAGTGGTAATGATCTCTCTCTACTCTTCCCTCATTAGACCAATCATCAAATATAATGCCCCATTTGGCATGTACCTCATTAAACACCTGCAACAGTGGAGAGGCCACAAAAGTACCTCTCAAAGAGGATCCTAGGCCTTAAACACATGCCCTACATGGACAGACTGAAAAACCTCCAGCTATTCTCTGTGGCATATCGTCTACTAAGAGGTGATATATGCTTGACTTGCAAAACCATGTCTGAACCAGCTCTGTTAGAAATACTACATCTAAAGAAATCCCAATCCCTCCACACCACACACTCTGGAGACCTCAACCTCATTACCACAATCAACAGAACATGCTGGAGGGACAGGTTCATAACCCAGAGACTACCCATACTCTGGAATAGACTTCCCATACATGTCAAACAGAGCACTTCACTGGCCCTCTTCAAGAGAAATCTTGAGGAGTGGATGGGAAATAGAAAGTTCACCCCAGGGATCTTACTTGATAGAGGCACTGTGAACTAACGTTGGGCGGCACTATGCCAGGGCACCTCTATGGCCTAGGTTTGTAAAGGCTCCTTAGCCATTAGCCCAGTACAGACCTACGAACCTATGAACCTATATCAACAAATATGGATTTACATAAAACTTTCCACATCACAATATTTCCTCTGACACAGAATGACATGCTAATCCAATCTACACTACACTGTCAGGCTATAAAAAATAATACAGACAACAATGACCAAGGAACGAACAAGAAATGATAAAAAATAAAGAAAAACACATCTGAGTGTCCCACGTGAACTCCAATTACTTTAATAACAAAATCAATAGCATAAACCACTATACATGGCTACTAACAAAAGGTTAAATGCTTTTGTCAAGGAAATGACATCATCAGAACCTCGAGCAGCCATACACTGTTCAATATAAAGCGCAAAAGGGTCGTACTACAAATGACCCTCCCATGTTTAAAATCAAATTTTGCCATAGAAACAATCAACAAAACCTGACCCAGGAAAACATGTTATATATAAACCATAAAAAATAAAAAAATAAAAATATAAAAATACTAATTAAATAAACCCTTAGGAGACACAGTGAACAACCTTAGCTCAGCAATTATTTGCTCTCCCTTTCAGTTCACTGTATATATAAATATTATCATTAGCTGGGATAACTTGTGGCATCAAAATGCAGCTGCCAAAACATCTCACTCTACAATAAATAGTTCATCCAATCTCCAGCAAAGACTCCAAGTTTAACTTGATCCAAAACTAAAAACTTGAAGTTTTTAAAACCCAGACAAACACGAGTGACTTGCCAATGCACTTCTGTTGTCCATCTTCTGAATACTGTATAAATGCTGATAAATCCTTTTGTTGAGAGAGTTGATAGTCTAACCAATATAAAAGGCCATGCAGGAGCCACATAATGCTAGATAAACAACCCTCTCAGAATCACAGTTATATTTCCCACCATTCCTTTAGCAATTCAACCTGGTAAACCAAACATCCTCCAGTGAAGTACATATAAATGGCCATTGATTACAATGACCACATTTTCTTGTAACAGATGCCCCCAATAGTTCAACAAATGGCTTTTCCAATAATGATTTAATATTCTTTATGTTCTTAAAGGTAAAAGTAGGGGATGAAGAAAAGTATGTGTTAATATCCACATTGCTCAATAACAAATATCAATTATTATGAATAATGGTCTGACTGTCCCCCAGGATCTATGAAATAGTATAAAACCATGTTGTTTCTATGGTCAGATGTGCTCGTATCACTAACCAGTTGGTCAAGGTTGGAGTGAATAATTGGAGAGTAGCAGTCCCTCCTGTGAACCCAAACTTCATCCTGCAATTTTTCAAGTAAAGGTAAAGGGTAACCCCTGTTGAGAAACATGTCTTTCAGAAGCCCAAATTACTCCAAGCAGTTTTTGTCATCTGATGTCAATCTTAAAATTCATATCAGTTGACTTTTAACCAACCCTTCCTTCTTGTGAAAGTGGGGGCAACTATCAAAAAATAGAAAAGCATTGCAGAATGTAGGTTTTTGATAGATTTGGGTCACAAATCCACCACTGGGAAGTTTGGGAATTTCAATATCCAAATAATGGATTTTTTTTCATTGCTAATGGTAAACCCAATAAAAGAAGTACTGTTCTCCAAAATCTTAATAAACTCATCCTTCAATCCTTCCCAGATGATCAACGGGTCATCAATGTGCCTGAAATAACCTCTACATATCCTATATTCAGGACACTTGAATACAAAATCAAGTTCCCCCCACAAGAAAACTGCACTGGGAAACAAAGGAGTGCAAGTTGACCCCATTGACACACCTGAGATGTGTTAGAAAAACTCAACCCCAAATGTCATAAACTTTTTACACAGTACCTTTTCCATAAGGTCAACCACTAGTTGTGTCCCCACAGGATCCAAGCCACCAAATCTGGACACAACTTTAGCAAACCATTCCAATCCAGTATCCTGGGTGACAACAGTAAACAAACTTTGAATGTCACAGGTCACAAAGAGAACAGTTCCTTCAGACTGTGCATGTTCTAGCTTGTTAATAAGATCCCAAGCATCCTTAGCAATATGAGGAAAAGAAACCAACAACTTTTTCAACTTGAGATCAATGAATTTGGCCAAAGGTTTAGTTATCAAGCCTCATGCAGACACAATGGGATGTAAGGGTGGATCAGAAATACAAGAATATACTTTTGGAATCCCAAAGATACTGGGAATCATGGGGTGTTCCACCCTCAGAAAATCATATAAACTCTGGGATATATGCTCAAACAATAAAAAATTCATCCAAGGCAACCTTAATTGCATGGTGGGCAATGTTGATTTCATTGTCTGACACCATTGTGTATACACTAGTGTCATTAAACAGTCCAAGCAGTTTCCCAGAGAAATCATGTGTGTCCATTATAACCATGCCACCTCCTCTATCAGGTTTCATACATCTAATGCTTTTGTCACTTATGAGACCATTCAATACTGCCCTCTCATTGTGAGTCATATTAAAAAAGGTTTTCTTTTTGTTGTCATTCATTAACTCATGAATGCCCCTCTCACATACTTTCTCAAAAACCCCAAGTGCAGAATGAAGGGGAGGGGGTTGACCACACTTTTCCATTTGGATTCTGCAACACCAGTAATATGAGGAATCTGGTCATCCATAATTAACCCAAAATTTAACTTCCTCTAGGCTACATAATAAGATAGGTAGGGGGCTCTTATGTCATAGTGTGTGTGTGTGTGTGTGTGTGTGTGTGTGTGTGTGTGTGTGTGTGTGTGTGTGTGTGTGTGTGTGTGTGTGTGTGGAATTGTCCATATATGGCCTCAACTACCGCTATTCACAATAGAGTAGCAGGCCAGAGTTAATTTTACACTGCAGGGTGAGTTCACATCAATGTTAGAACCTTCTGCCAACATCATCTTCTCTGTAACACCACACTCGTGTCATCCTGTATGAAGTACACTCACACTATGAAAGTTAGACTTTTGTGGTGGTGCTTGCAGTAAGTAGTGTGTCCTCTAGCTTGCATAATTAGAAAGGCAGAGGATTCTAATCTCATGGTAGTCAACTTGTGCGTATGGAATGGAACAGATATGACTTTAACTACTGAGATCCATAATGCAGAAGTAGCCTGTAGTTAATTTTACACTGCATAGTGAGTCCACATACATTACAGATCATTCTACTAATATCTACTCTGCAACACCACACTGATATCATCCTCCATAAAGTGACTCTCACACTATGAAAATTAAACTTCAGTGGTGGTGATTGCATTAACTTCTGTGTTTTCTAGATTGCATAGGTAGGGGTTCTAATCTCCCAGCAGTTAACTTATGTGTATGTATAGAGCTGTGCAAATATGACCTCAGCTACCGCTGTCCACAATGCAGGAGTAGCCAGCAGTTAGCTTTAAAGTGCAGGGCAAGTCCACATCAATGTCAGACTAGTCTCCCTACATCATCTTGTAACACCACCCTGATGTCATCCAATACAAAGTGCACTCTCACAGTGTAAAAGCCAAACTTCTGCAGTAGTACCTGTGTTAACTAATGTGTTCTCTAAATTGCATAGCTAGATAGGTAGGAGGTTCTAATTTCACAGCAGTCAACGTGTGTGTGTGTGTGTGGCATTGTGCAAATATGACCTTGACTACTGCAGTCCACAATACATTAATAGCCTAGAGTAAATTTTACAGTGCAGGGTGAGTCTAAATCAATGTCAGACCTTCTCCCAATATCATCTTCTCTGCAACACAACACTGTCGTCCTCTATAAGCTGCACTCTCATACTATCAAAGCCAGACTTCTGCAGTGGCACTTGCATTAAATACTGTGTCATCTAGATAGGCAGGGGGTTCTAATCACATAGCAATCAATTTGCCTGTGAGTGTTGGTGGGTTCATTACATCAGTGAAAGACTAATTCAACAGGTGTACTCATTTGACTCCCACTCCTGAGAAACATTTACATGGTTAGATCAGTTCCACACTGTCTGCAAAACACTGACGCTGTAATTTCAATAATGCACTCTCACACTGCTAAAGTCAGACCTCTTCTATAGTGCCTGCACACAATACACTTGTGTATAAATTGTGTCAGTTGATAGATAAGAAGTTCAAATACAGCAGTGAGACTCTCCAGACTGTGTGCATGTAAATGTAAATGTTAAGTTTTGAGAACATCTGGAATTCTACATAGTTGTAAAGACTTAAATTAAACCTGAAAACACTATTGGCATCTAGGAAAAAAATCCAAGCTATAAACCAATTTGCTCTTCCTGTCCTAACTTACAGTTTTGGATTGATTGACTGACCTCAAAATGTGTTGAATAGATTAGACAGGAAAACAAGAAGGATGCTTCATGCTCACCAAATGATTTATAAAAAACAGTACATACCAAAATTATATATTCCCCATTTTCAAGGAGGGACGGGCCTCTTTGAAATTGATTGCATGTATAGATCTGCTATCGTGGGACTCCACGCATATCTACTGACCTCACAAGACCCAAATGTAGTGAAGGTTTTGAAGCATTAAGAGAATAAATCTTAAGCGACTTCCCTGCTTAGTCTAGCAGAAGCATATCAGCATCAAGTGGGAATGAAATCAAACCAGAAGTAGACAAAAATCAGGCAGCAACTGAATGTGCCAAAAAAAAAACAAAAACAAAAGAAAGAATATAAGATGAAGGGCCGCATGAGAAGGCAGGAAATGTGCACAATGCATAAATATAGTTGCAAGTATAAAAAACTTTTGGAAGAACCTCATGTTGCTCAGGAATGGACGCCAGAATGGTTAAGGAGAAGCAAATTCAAACCAAGAGATGAAAGGTTAATATTGGTGGCACAAGATAGTGGGCAATGTATGCATTGGTTTACTAAATCTATTGAACATGTGGGAGAAACAGACAAATTTAGGTTTTGCAAAACAGAATTGGAAACAGCTGCTGTTTGTGGCTTATTAATGGCAGAAGGATTATATACTGAAAGGCATAATAATGTGCAAGACATTAGGGTACTGAAGTGGCTGAAAAACACTGGAAACATGAGCCAAAAAAACATCACAGAAAATTATGAAGTCTGTTATCAACAGTGCAAAAGACAGATGCTAGAAAACTGGATATAGTGGTCCAGGAAAATAAGCCAAAAGTAACATTGATCATTGAAATTGCCACACCCGGTGACTACAGTGTCTTGCATACAGAGAGACACAAAGTCATAAAATATCAGGATTTGCAGGCAGAAATGAGAGCAATGTGGAAGAAAGATACCCAGACAATTCCAATAGTAGTAAGAGCAATGGGTCTTATAAAAAAGAATCTACAGTCATATTTACATATGTTACCAGTACAGGTTACTCTGGACAAACTGCAGAAGGAGTCCTTACTGGGCACAATGCTGGTGCTGCAAAAGCACTTCTGGCTGTCATCAAAGATTGAAACAATTGTAATTTAATGAACTTTAATCATACTTTGACTTAGGGAGTGGGTCCATTCCCCTCATGGTATTAGAAACCCAAAAAATTGGAGAAATTAAAAAATGGAAAAATTGTAAAAGTCATTTTTGCAAATACATCTCTTTAGAATCACACAGCTGATGTCATCCTTTCAAAGCTGTGTCTCACATGCAGTCATATTTATCCTGTTGTGTGTGCATAGGTAGGGAGTTCAAATAACAATGACTGTCATCTGTGTTTATGTCTTCCATCTTTTTTCTATGTGGAACAGGCTGCAAATATGTACATGAGGTATATCTTTACAGTGTGCCGTGCAGCTAGTTTGTAGCAGAAACATGAAGGTAATACACAGTGGTGATGTCATCCATTCAAATGCACAGTGTCACAGTCATTAAATAAATATGTAGTTGCCCTGGTGTTTCGGCAAACCTTTATTAGCCTGTGATGTTAGATACATAGTTCAAAGCAATATTTTATGAAAAGTGACTGTATTCATGGCCTGTATTTTTTATGCAGAGGAGAGGAGACATGCAGCTCTTCTAGAACCATATCACTGAAAATATGGTAAATCTCTGATGAATATTTTCATGCATTTTATGATTTGAGATATTATACTCACTTTCATGTAAAATGACAATATCTGCATATTAATTTAGAAATGCTATATTGTGGTGCATCGTTTTACTATACAGGCAGGTTATAGTTTGTTTTTTTTTCCAGATCTTCACATTTATAGAATATACCTTTAGGACAAAACAACATGCTACTCTTCTGTTCCAAGAGTTACTCCCATTATTTGTATGGCATGACACATGTTTAGAACATTTTACATCACATTGAATCCATATTTGTAATGTGTTTGCCAAATGCTAGCAAATGCAAGAAACATGATTTTGACTTACTCCATAGTCTGAGCTGCATGTACACTTTAATAAATCAAGAATAATTTATTTCAGAATTTTATAACCTTGTAAGTGTAACATCTGTTTCATTTCTATTAAAATATATGTTGATCTGACCTAGGATAGCCTGTGGTTTGTAAAAATAGACAGCAGAGTAATTGATTATCACTGCAGCATTCTGCTTTAAAATGTGGAAAGAAAAATAGTTAGGAAAATTAAAATACTCTTCAGTCATTTTTGGGAGATACTGTTGGCAATGCTAATCATACTGGGTTTATAAATTATCTTCACCTCATATTCTAAAGATATATGTAAGATGATTTTTCCTAAAGTCATTCATCTGATTGTTTCAGTAATAATGCTTTATTATGCAAAAAAGCAAACTATGCAAGCATAATTTGCATCTAATAATATATATCTGAAATGTTCATGTCTTACTATGGCAGTAAACTTGATTGTTCTTTGTGCCAACTGCCAGCTAAAACGATCACTCTGATAAATATGTTTAAGGCTCACTCATAAGATTTCAGCATACTTTGTGAATGTCTATAAGGAAAATATACCCAAATTACTGAAATTTGTTAAAAGACTGTTTACGTATTGGGAAAAATATTATCTGTGTCTGTGACAGCAAATGATTTGTAAATCATGATCATGTAAGCCTTTCTTTGAAGCCGATCAGGATGTGCCAAGAAGTGTTGACCTAACATTCAGGATGAGTTATTGAACATCTTCCATACAGCTGACCCTTTCCATCATTTTGCCAGCTTGACCTTTATTAAAGATTCCTGTTTGTTTATGTTATTATTTGGATTATCTTTGCTTGCACATTTCCTGGACTTGCTTAAATAATGGATCCCTAGATATACATAAATTACCATTACATAATACATCATGAATAACAAATTGAAACACTCAAGACAGTGTTTTGATGGTTTATTTGTGAGATATCTGAGTCTACTTTCTATAAAATCGTTCAATGCTGAAAGTATATCTCAGAGATGCATTTCTTTAAAAGAGACAGTTATAGGCAAACCCACTGTTTAGGTTCTTAACTTTTCAGTATGGTTATTTACTTCATCTCAGACAATGATACTCTGTCTGAATCTCCACATATTTTTATAATACAGCTTTTTGAAAATGCTGGTATTGCTGGTTTGGCAAGTTGCCAATACAGAGAAGCTATCCCTAAAAATTCAATGTCTTGCTTATAGTTCTGTCAAATCTGTTGATTATGCCCTGTACAGTATTTGAAGATATTTCTAATCTAAATAAAATAATTCCACACATTCACTCTCTTTAAAACTGGTAACTAACTACAGTTCTAATGCATGTTCTGAAATGAGAGTAGTAACTGAAGGTGAATTTGCTTTTATTGAATAGGTGGAGACAATAATAGTGAAAGCTAAGGGAACCCTATTCACTTCCATTTTCTATCAGACTAGTTTCCAGAGTTCCATTTCCACTATTGTAACAGTGAATCTAATGTTTAAGTATACCACTAAACTATTTAATTTTAGTGACCACTTTTTTCAGTTATTCAAGAGTCCTCTATCCTTTCAAATTACTTGTCTGCACATTTAAAAATGGCATTCAAAATATAATTTATCTATTTATTTACTTAAGTTTGATGACCGGGGAAGTCCACTGGACCAAGAAGAGCCCATTTTCAGTGAAGGCCTGGCGAGAAAAGCTCCGTAATAATTGCAAGTTACATTTCACATGTTACAAAAGGACATAGTTTATACAGCTAATTAAACATTTACAGATAAGCTCCATGATATCTGCAATTGGCTTGTCACAATGTTACAAAAATGAAAAACATAATTCAATACAGAAGTTTCAACATTTACATAAAGTGAATATTTTTGTTATAAACTCAGTTGTAGGTTTAACATTTCAAAATATATAGCTACTAACCATTAGTAGGTAAGGAAAATATTATGCATGGAGAGAATAATAGTATACTTGAGACTGGAGAGTATAGTACAATAGATATTAGAGAGAAAATTAGTCTTTGGTAGGGTAGGTACTGTTTTGGGTGGGATGAAGTAATAGTAGAGGTAGTTGGATGAGTCAGTGCAGGGTGGAATGAGGGGGGTTAAGTTGGAGCATGGCAAGGGCATTCCCATTTGGAAGAAAGATGAGAGAGTAGCTGAGAGTTTAAATTTGTATGGTTAGGTAGGTTGCGTAGGTGTGTGTGGAGAGAGTTCCACTGTTTAGCTAAGGAGTAGGACAGCAGTAGATGGCCAGGAGGTTGTGCAGATTTTTGGACCTGAAAGAAATTTTGGTTTTTGGATCTGAGTGGGTGGTTGGGAATGTAAGATTTTAAGGATGTAGCGAGAGCTGGGCAGTTGGCAGGTTTAAAAATGAGCTTGTGGGCAATGGTAAGTTGTAGGTAACTGAGGTAGTTGGGTAATTCAAATCAGTTGAAGGTGAGGAGGGAGTGGCAGTGGTGGGATGGGTTTTTTGAATTGCTGCCAAATTTGGAGATCCTGTGGTAGCACGATTCAAGTTTGGACCAAAGACCAAGATGGAGATTAGTGAAAAGAGGGGCACCATACATAAGGGAGGGGAGTAGGAATGTGGCTACAAGAGTTTTGTGGGTAGAGGGGCTTAGGAAGTGGTTGTGCCTGTAGATGAGACATAACTTTTGGTGAGTTTTCTTGATTGTGGAGTGGATGTGGATGTCAAATTTTAGTTCTTCATCAATAATGATGCCAAGAAGCTTGGTGTTGGGAAAGATTTCAAGGAGGGTGTTGTTTTGGCTCTGTATGGTGAATTTGGATTTGTCAATGGAGTTTTTGGTAGGGGGAAACAACATTAGTTTGGTTTTATTTGCATTTAGTGCTAGATGGTTAGACTGCAACCAGGTTTCTGTTTTGGAGAAGGCTAGTTGAGTTTTTGCTAGGAGCAGGAGAAGGCTGAGCAGATGATTGTTGAGTCATCTACATATTGGATGATAGATGAGTCTGGGGTGGATTGGTGAAAGTTGGTAATGAATAGGTTGAAGAGAAGAGGGCCAAGAACAGAATCATGTGGGACACCTGTGGGTATGGGAAGGAAGGGGGGAGGTTGAAGTGTTCCATTGGACAGCTTGTTGGCAGTTGGACAAGTAACTGGAAAACCAGGTGATGGTGGTAGGTGAGAGGTGCAGGTTGGAGAGTTGGGATATAAGTAGGGTGTGGGAGATGGTGTCAAAGGCCTTTGACAGATTTAGGAACAGTGTGGATATGAACTTGCCAGAGTCATGTCCGGGGTTTATGGTTTCAAGAAAGAGGGCAGTCATGGTGCTGTGGACAGGGCGGAAGCCATGTTGGGTAAATGAGAGAAAATTGTTTAATGTTACGTGTGCCATAAGTTGTGCTTGTATTGTTTTCTCTAGTATTTTAGAGAGAGGGAAAGGATGACAATAGGCCTGAAGTTGGTGGTATCAGTAATTTGATGGTTTAGGCACAATAAGTTAATTCTAAGATTCAGAAGATGCTGAGTTACAGGAGCAATAATACAAGACCAGGTTCCAACAGAGGATAAACATGGGACTTTATGAGTAGACTCAAAGATGGTACTGTTAAAATATAGTATTTAGAAATCTGATGAGTAGTAGCTAGTGCATCATAGATTTGGAAGGTCAAATATGAATTCTGATAACGTTTGCCTTATGCTTGCCACAAATCACCAGTGACCCTAGTTTTCAGCAAGTCTTAACTTACTGTGAAAACATGGCCACTACATGTTTTCACAGAGGGTTATGCCCAAGTTATTCAGAAACTACTGTACTCTCAGTAGCAGCTCCAGGTTACTTTTCTTATCAGGGCACAATATGGAGACAGTAGCTAGTTGGTGGGGCATGAGAAAATATAAAACACAGAATTTGTGTAAAAGATACATGCCTACTATCTACTTCTATACCAAGTCTTCCTTTCTTCACAGGAATGTAGTCCTGTAACCAAATGAATTAGAGTAACTTTCTCAGATTTATGACCCTCAGCTATGACAGAATGTGCTTATAATGCATGATATACTCTGTCTTACTAGACTGTCCAGCAAGTCTTTCAAAACCTTCTACTTGGTGTTTCTTGATATTAATCTATGTATGCAGATAATCTTCATGCTGAGAATTTCTAAAACTCTCTTGCCTCTTTGAAATATGGTCACTGATAACCATAATTAATACATCACTTACCACCATGTAAAAGCAAACTACCGTGCTATTTTTATTTATGTAAAAAGGATCTTTGACACTTTAAATCATTTACTTTCCACAAAATCAGCTTAATTTCCTTGATATCCTCATGGCAGGCTTTTATAAAGTAGCAAATTATCTAAAAAAAAATCCTTTCCACCTTTGCAATCATAATTCAGAAGGTAATCTCTACATAAATAAACAACCAGTTTATTTATTTATTTACACCTCTAGGCTAGGGTCACAAAGTATATTAACTCTCATTCACACAATAAGCAATGTGACAATATCAATGGAGCTTATTAATATAGTGTTGATACATTAATCTAAGCTAAGATGTCACTGATAAACTACACCCATAATTTAGACCTGCAGTGTATAGAAGGATTGGATTAAGGTATTGCAAGGTTCACATTTGACAGCTGTAAACCAGCATTTATACCACCATCAAGGACCATATGCCTGCCATTCTCACTAGGGTTCTGCCCTAATCTAGATTCATTTACTTAGTTAATGTTTGTTAACCTTAAAAATAAATTATTCCAAACTGACCCTTTTCACATTATCACTTGGGCTACAAGGCAAATGGAGCTCCAGACAAGCAGTTAAGGCATCCAAGATAATGTACACTTAAAGCACTGTTATACTAGAAAGCATACAGAAAGCACAGAAAGCATACAGAACACACAATGAACATAAGAGGGGTAAGATTAATTAATAGGATTCTTATTCAATGCACATTAGTTCAAACAGGCAACACTATAAATGTTGACACACTCACGCCAATTGACCATACATAGCCTGCACTAATTCTACCAATTTTTCTGGGACTTCAAACCACCACAATACTGCCCATATCATCTTTCTTGGGACCTTGTGATATACTTTCAACAAGTCGAGGAATGCCCAGTTGGATTCTTTCTTCATCTCTAGCTTTCTTCTCATCTATCTGTCTCACTACAAACATCAGGTCAGTTGTGCTGCATCTTGATCTGAATCCAAACTGCTCATCTCCAATCCTACATTCCACTACTTATGGATGTCCGTTTTGTTCTTGTACACTGGCACGAGTATGCTTATTCTCCAATCATTTGGGATATACCTTTCTCTCCACACTGCTATGAGTACCCTCAGGAGCTATTTCTCCCCTATCTCACCAAGCATCTTTATCATATCTGCTATGAGCTCATCTGAGCCTGCTACTTTCCCTGACTTCATTTTCCTTAGTGCTATTCTTATGTCTTCTAGGGTGGACCCTCTTCTTCTCTCATCATAGGCTGTTTCTGGGCAGTACAGCTTCTGTGGGGTTTTCTTCATTCAGAAGCTGTTGGAAAACTCTTCCATCTGCTTGTGATGTCCTGTGGATTGGTGAGCAGGATGTTGCTGTCATCACCTATGAAAGATGTCTGACTATCTTCTTTAACTTTCTGTCATTGTCTTGCAACTTGATATAGTTTCTTTGTGCCACCTACTGAGTCACTTTCCAGAAGTTGGTAGAGTGTCCCTGATGTCCTATTCTTTGCTATTGCAACTCCTTTCTTAGCTTCTTTTGTAGCCAGACAATATTCCTTCCTAGCCTGGTTAGTCTTATCCATCTCCCACTTTTTCCCACACTCCTTCTGTTGATGACTTCCTGGACTCTTGCATTCTACCACTAGCTTTTCTTGTGTACCTTATTTCTATATCTGGTTAGGCCACATATCTATTCTGTAGTCCTCACACATGCTTTTTGAGGTGCTGCCATTCATCTTCAACTCCACCTATTTCCTCCACTTCTTGGGATGCTAGAGCATTTTATTGAACTGTTGTACTTTCTCTCCAGTCAACTTTCAGGTCTTCAGCCTGGTCTCTCTTAACCTCAGAGCCTTCTGTGACCACTGCTTGCAGCTGATTGTGGCAACCAGTGCTTTATGCTGTGGGCCGACTGTTTCACTGGGGATGGCTTTACAATCAGTGATTCTACCCCAGTGCCTTTTCCTTACTAGGAGGAAGTCTACCTGAGTTGCGTGGTGGCCACTCTTGCATGTGATCTTGTGACTGTCTCTCTTTCTGAACCATGTGTTGGTTGCTATCAAGTCATTTGCCAGACAGAAGTCTAGAATAACCTCTCCTTCTTTATTCCTGTTGCCCCACCCATGTGGAGCCAGGCAGTCCTCATATCTTGTTCTGCCGGTCCTGATATGTGCATTCAAGTCACCCATTATCAACACCAATTCATGTTGTCCTGATTTATCTAGCAGATCCTCCAACTGCTGTATGAATACAGTCTTTTCATCACTATTACATCCCTGCTAGGAAACCAGTTGGCATAGTGGTTAAGGTATTTGCTTCTCATGTGCAAGGTACAAGGGTTGATCCTGACCTCAGATCAATGCCTTTTTGGAGTTTGCATGTTCTTTCTTTGTCTCTGAGGGGTTCTTCCCACCTCTGAAGAAACATGAGTGTTTCCATCTCAAGCTCTCCAATTAATGGAGCTGTTGGCTGCAGCACAGACCCTACATGGTACTCTGTAGGTGGGAGAGTTGTACAGACCATCTGCTTTGGGCATCTATTGCAGTGCACAGTATCCTCAACATAGGTGAATGTGGATAATAGACTGTGTGCCATGGCAGGGCTAGCCATTCAACACTGTAATATATGGCTCTGGGTGATTCAGTCATGAGACAGGTATTTTAGACCCTGGTCTATATGAGATGAAAAGAGTAGAGAGCTACAGGGTGAAAAGAGACACACTCCAGGAACTCTGTAACCTCCGTCTTCCTCACCTGAGATCTAGGACAAACTGAGAGAAACCAATACCTGTGGAGACCAAGATATGTTTAGCACTTAGAATATTAGCTAAAGGAACTTTTCAGTGACCCACAGGGAAATGCTGGTGGTGTCACCGGCATCAGTCTTCTGGACTGTTGAATTATAGTTTCAGTGCCTAGATACATCAGGGGAGGCTTTGTAATACAAACCCAGTACTTGTGCTGAAATGATCACAGTATGTACTATTCTACACAGTATCATCCTATGAAAACAGCTGCAACAAGAACACTAAGGACTAATAACAAATGTCTCACCACCACTGGCATGGTCACCACACGCACATGCAGGAGAGGAGTCAGAGGGGGAATCCCCAGCTGTTCTGGGTATAGGCAGATGTAGGCATGTACCATATACCCTAACCCTGGCCAAGAGGCAATGGATATCACATGTTTATCACCTAAGGGAGACACATTTCATCCTATCCTCTTACTTAAAGTAAAATTGATGGCAGACAATTCTTACAACCTTTACTTAGCCACGTAAAGGCTATGTACTGCTAGCATCAGATAGAGTCAGCCCCAAATGACGACAGTTCTAACTGCAGAACTATCAAGATAGGTGTTGAACCTGTAATAGAAAAATAACTGTGTAAGAACATGAATGAATGTCACATACTTGCATACTGTTTCTTTTAAATGTACCTAAGTAGAACGTATATGAGTTGTATAGCAATGACATCAATATGTGACATGGCTGACTTTTGTAATATATATTTATGTAGTTTAACAAATAATATGCCTCATGCATCTAAAATACCCAGTAGAGGAAAAAACAGTGCAAAGTGTACTTATCCCTATATTCTCACAAGTGGAGTACTAAGCATGACTGCTGTACCAATGAACTGAAGGTAGGTATCACAACACTAAAATGTTGTAATAATTCAGAAACAAATTCCAAATTATGTTACACATACATATCCTAAGCACTCAGTTAGCTATCCACCCTATGCATCAGGCATATACCTATGTAAATGCAAAAACACTCTCCTTCCTCCTTGCAATATAACACAAAACAACTCTGACCCAAAAGAAGCCACCGACTGCGGTGAACAAAAAAGTCAAACAGCAAAGCAAGATTTCTGTTTTTAGTCTAGCGCTTTGGTGTCTCCACCTTCAAGGAATAACAAACACTCAAAAAATACACACATTTTTATATCCCACATAATTAATTACATTCAATTGATAATTAAACAATAAATTACCCCTTTAAAGTAAGCATTTCAAATTCAACTCATTATTTAGGCCATTAGGCACCAATGTTTTGTATTTTAAAATATAAATACTTTCTTTATACAATAACTTATGTTTCAATACATCTTCATCATTATGTAAACATTCCACTCTTTCTAAAATTGAACCCTGTTTGTTTGTCTTTTCGGCTTATCCCGGTTAGGGGTCGCAACAGTGGAACTCCGGTCTGCTAATGATTGGCAGCAGATTTTTTATTGTGCCGAGATGCCAGCCCAACACCCAACCTTCAGCGAAGGCACGCCCATTCACGCATGTCTTTCGGAGGCCACTCGACCGCGTGGAGGACATGCAGACTCCACACAGAAGGCACTCCAGCCGAGAATCGAACAGGAGAACCTCTTGCTGTGAGGCAACAATGCTACCGCTGTACCACCACGGCTTTAAAGTAATATCACTATTATGTAACATTTTAAAATATAAAGCAATCATTTTGTCTTCCCTTATATTCTTAATATCCCTTAAATGCTCCATGAATCTGATACGAAATTCACGTTTAGTCTCCACTATATAATTATATATATCGAATGTAATTAATTATGTGGGATATAAAAATGTGTGTATTTCTTGAGTATTTGTTATTCCCTGATGGTGAAGACACAGAAGAGCTAGAATAAAAACAGAAATCTTCCTTTGCTGTTTGACTTTTTTGTTCACCACAGTCGGTGGTTTCTTTTGGGTCAGAGTTGTTTTGTGATATACCTATGTAACTCTGAACGCAAAAGATAGAAACAAGGTGATGGCACAGTTATCGTCATTTGCAAAGGGTGGGGTGGGTGTAGGGGGTAGGAGGCCAAGGCTAACACCAAAGTAGAAACACAGGTTGTTAGCAATGTAGATAATATCAAAGGGCCACTGAGAGAGGATGAACTGCAACCTTTATTAATGCCTCATGTAGCTGGTGTGTGTGTGTGTGTGTGTGTGTGTGTGTGTGTGTGTGTGTGTGTGTGTGTGTGTGTGTGTGGGCACTCTATGTGAAATGCATGTGTGCAAGTGTTTGCATGAACACAGCCAAGTTCTGGGCTAGCACTACATCCTAGCATTTTGGATAGTTGTGAGCCATGCATGGTAGAGGTATCAGTTCGGCACTGTCACCCCTGACTGCAAGAACTGGCTGCTGGATGAGCACTCCTCATGACTATGCCCAGGTCCACAACCCAATGGCCTACCAAGTCTGGGTGTGGACACCTCAACTTCTGACAGAGCAGTGGTAGTAGTGCCACTATGGGAATGAGAGCAGGAACAGCCATGTTGGCTAACAAAAGATGATGTTGTATCCCTACTGCCCCATGGATTCTGTCCCTCTCCCAGCAGGTATTCCATCACAGACACTGCCCATTCCAGTGCAGCATTCATCCGATCCACTGAATCAGCCACACAGTAGAGGCAGTCATACATATCAGGTCATGCCACATCTAGAACCCCAAACATGTCTTCATAAATCCTAGTGCAATGTGCCTGTGCCTCCATGATGGCCCTATACATACGTTTAATGGCACATAATAACACATCATCATCAGGTGGAGGGTGAACAACAGTGATCCTTTGAGCACCCCTACAAACCGTCATTTGTGACACCCTTACCAAACTTTGGCTATGGCCAGAGTCATCTGCCATTGAAATCATGGTGACTACACTGCCCTGATCAACTGTGTCACTCTCATCCTGCCTACCATCTGAGGGCTCAGTGGAATGGGTATGCATAACCATACTGACTGTGTTTAAAAGAAATCCAGAGGATGTGCGAGTCGCAACCTCAGTGTCAGACTGAACCTCTGCACCCCCTGTCTGTGCTTCTGTTTGGCCACCATCATCATCAGAGCCTACCAATATTCTGATATCAGGTAGCAGGAGTCTTAGACTTCTACTGTCAGGATCACCTGTGATAATAAGCAACAAGCACAGGAATGAAATTACTTCTTCCCTAAATACTAACCCAAAATATCTGAACAAAAAGTAGCACAGGTCACACAATTGCAGATGGTACAGCAATGCAGATACTCATCACTCCTTCCACACACATACAGATAATATACATAAATAATGCTTAGTAATAAAAAAAAGAAACGTTTGTTTATCATGTGCAGATGTCTCAACACTTTGCAGGGAGGATGGGCCCTTGAGAAATGAAGCAATGAAAGGATGGCAATTAAGCATTACAATGAAAATAACACAGTCACAGTGAACACACAATTAGCTATATGCCCTGTAAAGAAATAGCTCTAACCGAAACCTGTCTGAGCCATCACCCACCTCATGTTTCTTGCTCCACTCTCTTATATAACTATGAATTGTCAATAGGTATAGATATAAAACATGTACCCCAAGCAGTAGCAGTCAAATTATATTTTAGTCTACAGGACAACATAATGTTGCCATATATAAGCCTACCTGAAATCTGCTCTTGGGACAGATTTAGCCTCCCAACCATATCAGCATCAACTTCACTCACGCAGTATTAAGGCTCCCCTGAGCTGTCAACATCTCTGAAAGTGGAAAGGCTCCCCTGAGCTGTCAACATCTCTTAAAGTGGAAAGGAACTCCTCATTTGGTGTCAGTGGTGGCTCAGTAGCAGGCCACTGCCAGTAGCCAGAGTTCTAAGACAACTGCAGCAGCCCTCCACCATGCCATTGAAATCATGCCAGTGGCCCAATGGCTTGATCAGAATTGTAGCCATGACCATCAACTGCACTAACATCAAAGACTAATTGGTTCCAAATGTCCTTTCTGGCAGTCATATCCCCCCATGTAAGAAGGTTCCATGGTGCCTCAGAGCATGGATGATAACCTCATTCTCAGCCTCACTAAAAGGGTGGATTTGTGGATTTGCTGACTTGTGTGTCATATTCCTATGTGACAGAACTAAAAAATGACAAAACTCATTAATAGCACATAAGTAATTCTATTTTTTCCAAGACATAATTAGGCTGTGTACCCATTGTCAAAATAAAAGCATTTGAAACACACTTCTCATTCAGGGCAATAGCGTGGTTGGTGCCATCCACCCCCAACACAAACAAAAAGGTCTGTATAAACCCAGGAACAGCACAAGTAATGTTTGATGTTTTCCAAAAAATAATCAGAGGTTATGTACCCATTGTCAACAGAAAACACTTGAAACACACTTCTCATTTAGGACAACAGAATGGTAGATTGCACCCCCACAGCCACCAACACAAATGTAAAGATCTGGTCAAAACCTCATTCTGTCAACATTCCTACAGTGAAGACTGCAGTTATGTCATTGATTACTGGATGACAGTTATTGATGCTAAGTAGTCAGTAATGTAGAATATAAACGCCAGCCAATGTTCACTGTGTCCTCCACTGCTTTAAAGGTTACCTTGGGGCACCTGAAAATCTTAACACCACTGTCAGCTACATGTACCACCCCTTGCATTAGATGGGAAACATAATTATAGTTCTGACGAGTTACAGGTGAAATTGCAAAAGCAAATGGTAAAATCATACTTGTGCTGCAACCTGTGTATCTCACAAACATAAAGCCCTGCAAAAGCTGCCTGTGCCAACAGTGAAGTATAAGAAGTGCATACAGATCTACCTTCATCTTTCTACTGGCTATATAAATACATTCATAAAGGGTTACAATCTAAATATCCTTGAACAAATGAAAGATACCTTAGCAAAATAAGTGTGTCTCTGCAAAGAAATCTCCAGCAAAGTAATCTCAATCGTCAGTTTTGACTGCAACCCAGTCTCCTCACGTTCAAGTTCCCTAGCTACATGATTACCTTTCTGTAGTGTAGATTTTGCTCGCTGAACACTTTCACGATGCACATGAGTTGTGAACTCATTAGAATTACTGAATACCAAACTTTTGAGTTTATGTATCAGATGTAAATATAGTGTAACCTCTATACCAGTGTTAGGTGCTAATGGCTTGCAACTGTGAATGATTAGTCTGAGTGAAGGAAAACACAACAGCAGTTCAAACACCCTTCACTGCAATGGGTGTGTCAGTGAGAATATACTTACAAACTATTGAGCAAACTGCAGTGAGCCTTTAAATAAATCCAAACATGAATCCAAACACGACACGTTTAATTTTTGGCCATAATAGCTTAAGTCTCTTTTCTCTGCTGAAAACTGTTGATCTATGTTATGTATTTTGTATCACACCTTGAAAGAAAATGATAGGAAATGCAATACAGATTTCATGTCTGATAGTAAAGCAGAGATAGGGGAAGAATGACCATGATACAAAGAGAAGACAGAGCTGCATGTTTGCAAACATATTCATAAATAATTGTGTGATCACTCATTGTACTAAATATGTTTGCCACATGTACAACCGACTCTGAATGTCTAACTGTATGAAGTGTCAGTACTGGATATAAAATGTGAATGGCCTGTATGCACATGATTTCATTGGTACTGCAAAGCTGTGTCTGTGGCAAATAATGATGACCTAATACAACTGTGCTGAATAAGTACAATAGTGCGACTGTGGTGGTTCAAATCCAGAGCTTTCCTGTTAATCTTTTTTTCTTTACCATTTGTGTAGAGCATGGTGTAGTGCAAAGATAATTAGTTGCTTAAAAAAGTAAAAAATATACTTTTATTCACTTTATAAAGGGCAAGCAAACTTAGTAGTATTGTGTGGTGGTCAGCAACATGGATGGCAACAAATGCAGAAATTCCACCTTTTACCCAACAGTCTCTGTAGTACAAGGTGTAAATACATTCAGCTAAAGAAGAGAGAAGATATGTGAAGCAAGGTTGGAGTTGCACAGTACTTATTTTTACTGAGGGAGGATCGTAATGAGTATTTGCACAAGTAATATATGTTTGCTATTGCCTTTTGTATTTGCACGTTGTCTACAAATGTGTAAACTGGGTTCACTACATAAGGAAGAAAGTAAAAAATGTTATTTGGTTCACCTTACTTTGCATAAAAAGGCAAAACAGTGATGCACAGCCGTCAGCACTCTGGACAATACTGTGAGCAGAAAATACACCTGTTACCTAGTCTTCCCTGTGTCACCACATTCAAGTACAGTGAGTTTATGATCAGAATACAGATGAGCCAGGATTCAAATCAGACACACTCCACTTTTTCATACGGGTGCCCCACTGTATGTTTTCACAAAACACTGATTATAAATGTAATACTACATACTATTAGCTACATCTAGCACATTGATTGACAGAGAAGTATCATTACAGCTTGTGTACACACGCTTTTCCATTTGTTTACCTCTGTACATAACACTAGCATAACATAACATAACATACAACTAGACATGCAAACAATGGATGTGGGATGGACACAATGCAACATTCTAACAAAGTGCTAAATGTGATATTAATGTCGATATGCTGATATGTTGATATGCTGACTTGAGATACCAGTTTGCAAGGACAGTGGATACATTAGGGGCTAATCATATACAGTGCAGTTATTGAATACGAGACATATATACAGGAAATGTATGTATGATAACTGACTGTAGTGTTGTATCCCCCACCTCATAATATATAAACAAGGCATGAGCATACAGCAACTATATCATCACAGAAGAAAGAGGCACATTTTATCATTTGCTGTCATTAAACAACAATAGATGTGGGTATACTACCTTGACACATCTTAGGCAAGTATGTGTTTTATATACATGCACATCATAAATGGTAATATAATATCACTCAAAATACACAAGTGGTAAATGGCAACACAGATCTGATGACACTGTAGTTGTTCCAGGTCCCCATATGTAAATGGAGCAAATCTAATACAGGATTATACAGACATGCTCATAAGACATTATAGAGAACACTGCCATACTAACATGTAAAGAACACAAGCACACAAGAAAATGTCTGAACACAGGCCCAGTCAGACTTTATCATGATCTGGCATCATGCCATACAGTTGGACATGTTATTTAAGTCCTCATGTCCAATAAAGTTGTACAGTGTGAAGAAAACAATTACAGCAATGCATAAATGTTTGGAGGAAGACATGCAATGCAATGTATTCTTATTTGGAAATTAAGAAATGCCTGTGAAAAATCAATGATGTACTCAACATTTTTAAACTTACTAGACTCAAACACATGCCAGGACATATATAAGAATGATGCGTATCAACTTGTGACAACACAGAAATAGGCATACTGTGTGTGCCACAATGAACACAGTTGAAATGCTTACAGCGCATCCCTGTTGTAATGGGTATGGATCCCATACATGGAGCATGATGACTTAAAATGCTGTCCAATGACTGTGCAATAAATGCTTTCTTTGCCACTCAGGTCTGATACAGTTATGTGACAGACAGATGTTACCAGATTCAAACCCATGCCTATCATACTACACACTCTACAGAGCTGCCTACTGAGTTCATCTGCCACATGACATAGCAATGGATCTGCTGAAAAATAACTGAAACTACTGCATGAAATAAATAAAGACATTTGAGGATAATGCGTAAAATGATTTTCTCAGAATGATGATAAATAGCTTACTAGGTTAATGCTCACACAGGTGTCAGCACTGCAATATTAAATGTTTCTCAGCTAAGCAAGTTGTTCCTGTTGTGTTGTACAACTGCACTGCCCCAGATTTGAAGCACACTTTATCTGGGTAGATATGCTAAACAAGTCGTTACTGAATACATATGATGCAGGATCACTCCCACTATGACACTTCAGAGCAACTGGTTCACTGGCAGGATATTGCAAAATTACTTATATTTCTTCAAAGTAAAAATTGAGAAGGCTAACTTCATGCAGTGTTGTTTGTGTAATGCCGGTACACTCATGCCATGTTTTCTTTTGCTGGACTTGAACAGCAAGTTATGTAAGTTCACTAATTATCAACACGTGTATGAATCATGTGCTATAGTGTGAAGACTATACCAATGTGAAGCCATTACTTCATATGATTGTGTTGCAACTTGTGTGAGAAAAAAGGGCTAGGGGAGGTTTCTCCCACTGTAATTGTACACATTATAGTACTTGTGGATGTCGATGGGCTGTAGTGGTGCAGCTGTTAGCTTTGTTGCCTCACAGCAAGAGGCTCTCCCATTCAATTCTCAGCTGGAGCACCTTCTGTGTGGAGTCTGCATGTCCTTCTCACGGTTGTATGACATTTAAAGACATGTAGGTAGGTGCATGCATGAATGGGTGTGCCTTATTTGAAGGTTGGGTGTCAAGCTGGCAACTCGGCACTGAAAAATCCACTGCCAATCATTAGCAGACCGGAGTTCTACTGTGGCGACCCCTAACCAAGAAAAGCCGAAAGATAAACATAGTACTTGTGGATGTCATTCATGCATAACAGCATTAGGACATATAACACTTACAGTCAATCAATGTGGGTTTTGAACACCTGATTATGTGATGACAGAAGCTGCATGATATTGGGAAGAATGAAAATGTCATGGTGCCACTGGTGATACAACTGTGAGATATTTTAGTCTTTGAAGCCATGACATCATGTTATTACCGCATGGCATATTTTCTCTTGTAATTTCTTTAAAAGACTTTTGCTATGCATGTATCTGTCTCATAGAATATTGTCTATTGGGGTCTATATTATAAGAATGTTTTACAACTATGAACATCATATGGGCGACTCCATATGAAGGAAGTTGTAAAACATCAAAACCAAAATAAAAAAATGTACAAACAAAAGAAAACCTACCTGATCACTCTGAGCAGGGGGGCAAGTCCCCCTGCACCCACCACACCCCCACTACTTAAATTTACCAATTCTGAGATTGCACTATGTTGAAGTAAAGGGAACAATTGCCTGCAGCGATCTCCATTCACACTTGCAAAGTTTTAAATATTCAGCCATTTGGTGTCACCCATATGGTGTTTGAATATTTAAAACTTCATTCTTATAATATAGACCCAGCTGTTGCTAGGTATACCAAAGCACAGGTGATGTGTAATGCAGTCATCACTGTGACAGAAGAATGGCAATCATGCACAATGCATGGATGATCTCCAATTTGAAGTTATGCCTTTCTAAGGCAACAGTATACAGAATATTGTCTCATGTCTTCATGCCACAAGAAAATAATTAATAATTCTCATGGGAAACCCAAATGTCATCCCATGGTATCATCATTATATGCTAAAGTAGTTATGTGTGAAAAATGAGCAGAAACCATTGCAATAGTAATGCCGGCCAGCTAGCTGACAACATTATCAACTACCTGTACATTCACAACCATACTAACACAAGTAAGTATTAGGAGTAATAGCAAGATTTGAACAGTCTACCTAAGATCACAAGGTACAGAACATTTCCTGAATTGCACGCACCACATAAGATGGTGTTGTACAACTGTGACAGTGCACATTAGAATGGATGACATCACCATTCTTTCATGCATTCATGTTCTTTTAAAAAATATATGAAGGTGCTTGATATGCACAGTAACACTACACAGCCACAGCCTTTATAAGCCTGCTGTACACAGCATGACAGACACATATGCATAGTCATCAATATTTGGTGGATTCAAACCTGCTCCTTCTGTATTTATACAGTGTAGAGAGCACAGTATCAACAGCAAGTGCCATAGGGCAAGTCATGTGACCATTCTGATATAATTCATTTTTGGTAGCATGATGTACATATTGTGTTTCCAAGACTGTCTATTGGCTAGGGATGATACAAATTTAAAGAGTGATCCTCTGCCAGTGAAAATAAGTCTCCTAAGTAGAAGTTTACCATAGACACAGTTGTACAGGACAGTACACAGTCAAATTAGTTAAACAACATTGGATTTGACCCCTCTCCCTATCTGTTTGCACAGTCTATAGAACACAGAATTGTCTGCAAGTGCCACAGGAAAAGTCTGAGTTGTAAGGGCATACTGTGTGCTTTTTATATGATGACCTCATCAGTGTGATGCAGAGAAGATATTTGTGATAAAAGTGGGATAGAATGATGAGATATCCTATCCCATGATAAAATCATTCTCTCATTGGAAGCTGTTACTGCATGTCTGTTCAGGAAGATATAGTTAACTGACATTGAAGCCTCATGCACAAGTTCCCCACTGTGAGATTTGAACTGCCTACCTAGTGAGTTACACAATCTAGAAAACACGCTATTAGCTACAAGTGCCACAAGAGAAATTTGACTCTGATGGGGTGAGAGTACACTTTTGACATGATGAGTGTGTTACAGAGAATATCTTTGTGGTAAAACTGGGATCTAGGGGATGGTGTAATATCCAGGTTAAAAAGTTCCTCTGACTGGAATTTGATACAGAATTTCTATACAGGAAATTATATGTACCTGATATTGCAGACACAAATACACACACACACACACACACACACACACACACACACACACACACACACACACACACACACACACACACACACTCTTGAACAAGTTCATCACTGTGAGATTTAAGCCTCCTACCTATCTAGTTATACAATCTATATAACACAGTCTCAGTTTGCTAGCACCACAGGACTTTAATGATGTGAAAATGTAGTTATACTTAGTAATACTTCACTATTTGGAACAGGTGGTACAGGTTCTGGGGCAAATGCATGTTTGTGGCAGGACAACGTAACACTGCTGTGATCTTCAAATTTAATGATATACCTCTCTGCTAAGATTTATATACTGTCATTCAGGCACATTACATTACTGTGAGGGAGGGAGGCTGGCATAGGGTGGGAGGCTGGCATAAAGCTTAAGGTGTTTACCTTATAAATATGAGGTGCAGGGTTTGATTCCCACATGGGGTAATTGGCTAGGCTTAAAATCGTCCACAAGGGCAGTTAGACTAGTACTAACCTATGAAACTCTATGAACCTATGTGTACCTGTTTCACAGTATGGGATGTCACTGACAATCACAACTGTAAACAAGTGGATTATCTATAAAGCATTTCTGCCAGTTCATTCTGGGATGGTTGCATTGAAATAATAAACATTTATAGTGTCAATGTCACTTTTCTTGTCTCATGCTTGCAAACTGTGCATTGACAATACATGCAGACAAATCCTAAAGCAAAATAACAGTGATGGATTATGTGTGAAAAGGTTACCCACCATTGTAACACAACTACAAGTGTAACCATTGGAGGACAGACATACATTAACAAACTTACGAGTACTTTATCTGAGTCAAAACTGCACTGAAATCCAGATACCTTGTTTTCCAAATGTAATAATGAAATACAGCCATTGTACAACCTAAACAAACAATTATTTATTGGAAATATTTTTTATTGTCAATTTGAAGTACAGTACTGGCATGCACAAATGGACTTCTGACAGCAAATATTCACACATGCATAATCATATCTTGAGGTATTGAATTTAGAATAAGAATTAGAGGCAGTCCATGGTGCTCTGTGCCAACTTTTGAGCAAATAAGCAGTATACACATACAACCATGTCTGAATATGATGATGGAATAGAGAACAGATATGTGCTGTGGTCATATTTCAGGAGACATGATTTATACATTTGTCATGACAGCTGTAGTTCTTCAATCACTATATGTATGCTACGGGTGTATTATGAGGGACAAAGCATGTTATTGCTGGTGGAAACATGGCTTATGAAAACAGTTTTGAATCAAGGAGGCTTATTTCATGACATAGAATGGGTATGAAAAGGAGGATCACTGGAGACATGAATATACATACACACGTAACAACAGATTATTTTATGGCTCATTTCTGCACATATTTGTGTTGTGTAACTGCTTGCTTTGAACAAAAAGAGAGATACCTGTAGAAATCTACCAGTAGCCTTTAATAAGTGAGTTTAGTAATTTTGTCCAATAGGTGAATAGGACTTCTTCAGAACATAAACCTAAAACAAATGTAATTCTACTTTAAACCTTTTTTAAATGTCACATGATCGACTTCCGCAAATGGAATCATTACATCAATTTTCCAAGGAGAATTCTACATAATTTTAAAGAAACAAAGTTCCCACTTACTTTATAAACTTCATTGAAAAATATAGAACATATATACTACATAAATAAATACAATACAGAACATAAAAACATATCCACAAGTAAATACTCTATAAAAATCTACACATATGAATAAATCAAAAATTATAAGCTGTAGTGTTTCAGTTTTCAAACACTTAATATTGAATGATTATAATTTCATCCAGGGTCAACAGATGTACTTGTCAAAAGTTGCCACTTGCAATTCAAGTTTTTCCTTCCATGGACCACCTCTAAGATCTATTCTAATTGCACATTAGACAAAAAAAAATAATAAAATAAAAACAATGATAAGATTAATTTTAAATATGGTTAAAAAGTGCATTAATTTCCTTTTACTTCTTGATATCATAAATATGCTCATCAATCCTTTCATTGCCATCTCTTTTTTCTCAGTATAAAATGAGGGGTATTTTTGACATAATGCTACATAAGTCACCCTTTTTGAAGCACAGTTAAATTAATTGTTACTATCATGATTCAAAATTCACAGCATAAATACTGGAGCATATATTCACACACTAGCTACATTGGCTGCACTTGTAGGTTAATAGTTTTTCTCTCTGAATATTAGTAGAATAAACAACTGATTATAAAATATTTTTAAAATGTCCATCTTTTCTAAAAACTATTCTTGATTTATCACCCAAAAATTTACCCAAGTTTCCAACTATCCTAAATGCACTCCAATTTCTTTCTAAAACTTTGCAAATTGAGTGTGTCCTGGTTATATGTCATAATCAGTTTTTTTTTTTAATTGCCATCCTATTTTTCTTATCATGAGTAAAATACATACTTCCTGACCCTAAAATATGACCATATATCCTCACCATCAATACAATGTATGACGTGTTTAGAAAAGTTTCTTAGAAGAGAAATAGATGGATACATGGTCCTGTTTCTAATAAGAGAAATAAATGGATACAAGGTCCTATTTCTAATAAGAGAAATACATGGATGCATGGTCCTATTTTCAGGAAGTGTGTGTTTTAGGATACCTGGGTTGCTTTATTCTGAGACCTGGTATATCACACCTGCAGTAACCTCCAGCCATAGTCCTTCATGAGGAGTGCCACAAAAATTCTGGACTCCTCAACGCCTCACTCCACCTTGGCATTCTAAATGAAATACTATTCATACCATTGTCATCCATGTCTGCAACAGTCTAGCTAGAAATATGGGTGATCTGAATTAATGCCCAATTCAGATCTTGCATGTACCAGTTTGTGTGCAGTGATATACAGCTTTGCCACCTGCATTTGAGCAACTGGAAGTGCAGCAATGGCAGAACCGCAGAATGGGTCAGAAATGGCAATAGGTTTGGCCATGTGTAATGCTCAAACTGTTGAGATGCTCCAATGTTAAACACCAGTTTGCTTTATGTTGTTGGTTACAATCATGGTTGCTTATGTGAAAGATTATATGACTTGTGACATATTGACATGTTGGGATTTAGACACTGGCAAAATTGAGTGGTACCACCTGACAATCAAACCCATAAGAGAAAAAAGGAGATAAATGTCTGTGCCACAAGAGAACTTATTTCTTAACATTTTAATTAAAGGTATACAGATTTAAATATGAATGCAGATAGATATATTCACAGATTCCTGTATGTCTGTGACTTCACTTAGTCATGGGACTGCATTTCTATGTAAAAGGCAGTGTTTGTGTTTTAAATACATCTCACTTGCATGTAGTTGCATGACTTAAGTAAGACATAGTGAGTTAGATTGCATACGTAGTTCATAACATGTACTGTCATAAACACATACTTATATGTGAGAACTTTATAAAAAATATGCACATCATACTTTTGTGTATACATTCTGCATTAAGTATCATCATTTTCACGTTTACTATAAATTACACGCATTAAGTTGGGAGCCTATAGCAAGTAGTAATGGTATGTTTGTTGCAACAGAAATAGTTAAGATATTCTTGTGCATTTACTGTGAAAGTTCTAATAAAAGTGTTGTTTCAAATAACAATCTGACCCCCTCTGTAAAAGTATTGGTTAACTGGATACAAGTCCTGCATCAACTGCCATTGTTCTCTAAGGTCACTGTACTTTCACCTTGTGCCACAGGGAAAATTACCTGGCAGGTGGAATTTATTCAAGTAGTACTGTCCAGAGTGCTGACGTCAATGCACAAGCACCAGGGTCTTTTGTGCTATGAAAGGTAGCCCAGTTTAAATTTTTCATGTTTTCCTTAGGGAGTAAAATGTGCTCTTGGGCTGCTGAGAATTGCAGTTGAAAAAGCCATAAAAAGGTAGTAAAACATTAAATGAAAATTATATCTATCAAGTGGTATATCTAGCAATGTCCAGAAGAAGTGCATTACAGTATCACATTCATCCTTCTGACATCTCCTTAACAAATCAGAACTTTAATTTCTGGCACAGATTATCAAGACTGTAGGTCCTGCCAAATAATAGTAAAGTGGACAGACAGCTCACAAGTTGTTAGCAGCACTGAGAATAGTCAGTTTTCAAACAGCAACATGATATAACAAAATGTGTGTAAATATATCTGAATACATATTTACACACACTAATATAAGAATATGTATGTAAATATGTATTCAGACCCCCTCTTTAAAATTAGCAGTTAACTGGATTCAAACCCTGGATCATCTGCCTTTATTTTGTAAGCTCTCCGCTCTTGTACCTTGTGTCACAGAGAATGCCAAATCACAAGGGCATTTTCTTGTCCGAGTACTAGCCAAAGTGATGACATTCATGCATTGCCGCCAGGCTTATTTGTTGTACAGAAGACAGTCCAATTTTTTTTGCACTTTTTCTTTAGGAAGTGAACTATGTTTGCACACTGCCAACTGGAGTGCAAATGCAAAAGGCATTTAAAAATGTTTAAAAAGGACCAAATTAACATTCAATTGATATATGTAGCAAGGAACACAGCTGTTACAGCATTAGCATGACACAGACATTCCTTTGATATCTGCTTGCACCATCACAAGTAGCATTTAGGTTATACATAACCAGGATTTCATGTCATGGTAATTGCTCAGAAAGGGGACACACAGACAATGACAGGAGGTCATTATGGCCACAGTATATGCAATTATTCATGACATCAAAGTTTACAATATAGTGTAGAAGTGTTATGATGACAAATTATGACATGGAAATTTTTTCCAGCATGTATAAACCATATGACCACATTACTTTTGTTGCTACTTTTATGTTAGGACACTAAAAAGTTCATATCTTACAACTTCTTACAACATCCATAGATCATATTATTATTATTAGTAATGAGAAGAGGTGATTTTACAACAAATGCACCTATGTACCACACACTCGCATAGACTACATGTACGATCTCTAGTATGCCTCACACACTTTAGCCTGTTCATTTCTTATGCAACATTGGATATTAATCATTATTGTGAATCCAGTAATAAAAACATTTGTGTAAACTGGGTTCTAACTCAGCATCACATGTCTTATTTCTCTGCGAATGAAATGATCCATAGTTCACTGTTAGGTACCACTGCCAGTCCCAAGCAGGCCATACCAAACGGTGTGCAAATGATGAAGAAAAAAGAAAACAGCAAACACTATGAAATGAGTTGTTAAAATGTACAGTTATCATATCTCCTCAAACTTGTTCTATTTCAACATGAATATATGCACATTAAACACCATTATGCTCACACAAACATAATTATCTCTTGATTAGAACCACAAAACACCAGGACATTCACAAGCCGCATTAGCGATTCTTATCATTATGTGGTAAACAGAAACTGTGAGGATAAAAAGGAGGTTACATATACTCACGATGTGACACAGTGTCAGTAGAGATTATAAGTACAACAGAATCAAATTCTGACCTTTGTTCCATGTAATTTGCAGTTAGATTCATAGGTTTATAGGTTCATAGGTGTTTACTAGGCTAACAACCACAAGGGCAAGTTCTGGTACCCTTGATAAGTTTAAGCAGGGGCTTGGGAGATGAACCATTTAAAGGTTACTTGTGTCCATTAGAGACATAGGTGCCAAGCCATGGATGAATTTCCTGTTCAAATGTACAACACAAGGCCAGCAGTATATGATCCAGAAGTCATCAAATAAAAATACTAAGTCTAATACATATAACTGGCTGAAAACAGCCCTTTATTAGTAAGACAGACCGGTTTCGGCAACCAATGCCTTCTTCAGTGTATGAACATTTCACACAAAATACAATCCATTTATAGACACACCCCACCTGAGAGACAAGTGGAAAATGCACCCAATGTGTAGTTAAAGAGAAAGAACACAAAAAATATATACACTGCTATAATGCATAATAGTAAATGCAATCATGGCTTAACACAAAAAATATACACTACTATAATGCATAATTGTAAATGTAATCATGGCTTAACATTAGGTAACAAATGTAACATTTATATAAATTTCAGATAATGATTAGAAAAATATTATGGAATGCCCCCCACATATTATATTAAATATCATGAATGTAACTGATATGAGAAAACTCATAATATGGTTAATAGTTGTCATAACCATAGAGTCACATCAAGAACATGAAAAAAGTACACTAGGTGTTCCAACCGAAAATATGTGGTTAATAAATAATGGTGTAGCCGGATTGGAGAATCCATGCTTGGTCCAAGGTTCCATAATGCTTGGTTCAGCTATAATCGAAGCAGGTATGTTGATATACCTGTAACTGTCCTTCATCGGATTCTATGTGACACATAAGAAAAACTGTAGAGAAATATAAGAGATAGAGGCATACAAATTACTATAAACCAATAATCATAATAATTCATGATAAAAATGTGATATATAAATCATTTAACATAAGCCTAAAACATGAATTATACCCACCTCTATCCCTATGTTTACAAGTGGTCGTTAAGTCCAGGGGGAAATAAAGCCCCCAATGTAATGATCCAATGTTGTTCCTTATGAGTAAGTATTTTATGCCATCCCTGGGGATTACTGCGGTCACCCAGAATTCTGTCTATGATTACAAAAGAGAACTGTGCTTCAGGATGTTTCAGAGTATGCCTGTACATGCATTAGTATCTTTCATGGTTTTAATATCTGATCTATGTTCGTTGATCCGTGTTCTCAATGGTCTAGAGGTTTGACCTACATAGAAAGCTAGACACCGACAAGTTACCAAATAAATCAACCAACTGCTGCTGCAGTTGCCATATATTCTGCATTGATACACTTTGCTAGTATTACGACTGGTAAATTCTTTGCTCTTAATGACTTGTTTACATGAACCACAATGGCCACACGGGAAAGTGCCTACTAATATATCCCCTGATATAGTTATTTGTTGGTGTATTGCTCCCCCACTTTCTTTGTGTTTGAAGTGTGAAAAGAGAGAGCCAAGAGTTTTGCCTCTCCTGTAGGAGAAGTGGCATTTTTGATCCAATATTGTTCTCAAATATTCATTGGCCATGAGAATATTCCAATGCCTATTGATAATACCCTTGAGAGCATTGGAATTTCTACCAAACGTGGTTACAAACCGAATGGTATTTGTGGAGCAATCCCTGGTGTTGGATTGATACTGTAACAAAGTTTTTCTCTCCATATTTTTAGTCCGATTCCAGGCATTAAGAATGTCTTGGTGTCTGTAGCCCCTGTTGGCAAACCTGTGATAGAGATCCAAGCCATCTCGATCAAAATCACCCTGTGTCGAGCTCAGGCGTTTAATACGCATAAATTGTGACTTGGGGATGTTGCGAATGATGTGGCCTGGGTGCATGCTGAAAGCATGCAACAAAGTGTTATATTGAGGGTATTTACGATAGGATCTAGTGTTCAATGTATGGTCTGTGTTTCTGGTAATGGTAACATCCAAAAAATTAATAGTTTGGAGATTGTATGTTACCGTAAACTCAATACCCCATACATTTTTGTTAAGATATTCAACAAATTCCTGTAGATACCTAACATCTGCCCGCCACACCATCCAGCAATCATCCAAGTACCTGCGCCAAATGTCTATTTCGACCAAATAGATATTGTGAGGTGGGTCATAGATCATACATTCTTCAAAAAATGCCATGAATAAATCAGCGTAAATGGGAGCAAAAGATGCTCCCATCGCCATGCCCTGTAGTTGCCAATAGAATTGTCCTTGAAAATAAAAGACATTCTTGTTGAGAACATGTTCTGTCATGCAGATAAGCAATGTGTTGAACCCTGGAGAGTATAAAGCAGCCCTATCCAACCAATATTGAAGAGCCTGTAGGCCAGCCCAATGTGGAATGCTAGCATATAAGGCCTTGACGTCCAATGAACACATAAGCCACCCCGGCTCAAGTTGGCAGTCCTGTATGATCTGTAGGGACCTAAACCTCATTACCACAATAAACAGAACATGCTGGAGGGACTGGTTCCTAACCGAGACTTTTCATATTCTGGAACAAACTTCCCATTCACGTCAAGCAGAGCACTTCACTGGCCCTCTTTAAGAGAAATCTTGACGATTGGATGGGCAATAGGAAGTTCACCCCAGGGATCACTTCAGTGGTCTTGCTTGACAGGGGCACTGGGAACTAACTTTGGGTGGCATGATGCCAGGGAATCTTCTTGGGCTAGGCTTATATAGGCTCCAGACTAGTACACACATATGAACCTATGAACCTATGAACAGCCTGTAGGAGATGTGTGGATGGCTGTGATACTGGCTAGAGGAAAGCTAATATTTCCTCACACTCTATAAAATACATTTGAAGACTATGATCCTTTTTCTTTTCTTTATTGTGAGGACATCATTCCCTTATCTATGCTTCTCTAACAAGACAGCTATATGCTTTGTCTTACAGTTGTTATGTGTTTCAATGAGTAATCTTCTCCTTTAGAATTGCAGGTATAATTGTATACACAGGAAAAAGCCCTTGTCATAAACAATTCATATAAATGTTAGGAATCTTGCTGTCCTAAGCCAGCCAGTGGTAGTCACAAAATTTCTTGAAAGTCCGTTCTCCCTGATACACCCTCAGTAATTGTACATCAAAGAGGACTAACTGTGAAAAATTGATTAGTACTGCAGTCAGACTAATCATTCATGCTTGAAAGCACTAAGCTGGTAACACTTCATATAGGTTTTTTACACAAGTAATAATGCCCGACAGGGTGTGTGTTAATGTGTGATGAATGCCCACGCAGAGGTGTTGTAAGGCTCGACACACACCCTGGTGGGCATTATTGCACTTAGAGAAGGGTTCTCTGTAAAATGTTTATATTTTACTTACTTATTTATATTTCTTTTATTACTATATTATTTTTTTTTGTATATTTTGCATGTAAAATAGTTCTTCCGCCTAATGTTTCTAAGTTGCTGTAGTATATGTAAATGGTGTTAGACAAAGCATTTTACCTACAAAATATATCATTTAAAAATATCTAGATATTTGTTTTATTTTTTGGTCCCTTACTGCTAAAACGGTTTCTTGACAGTCATTTGGGGATTGAAGTCACTAAATAATGACATACATTTGACTTTCAGAGTTTATTTCCTTCAAAAAATTCATGTTAACACAAATCCTTTTATGTAACTTACTTTCTATTTATTAATTTATTACTTTTTTCCTAAATCTGTTCCTATTTTGGAGCCTTTATTCCCCCTTTATTTCAGGCTTTTTTTCCTGAACTAAAATGTGGAGAGGTGTCCAAACTTCTTATCTGCTGCCAGTGTTTCATTGATCTCACTGTATCTCCCTCTGCCCCCCCCCCACACACTCACACACCCTTGCCCTTCAGAAAATGCATCCTAACACAAGTCATATTATTAAAGCCAATTTTTTTTCTTTTTTTACTTTAAACAAGTGTACACTCCTGTTTTATCCATTGCTCCCCTTTAATTTTATGTTTTATTCATTTAACTAGAATAAGAGACAAGAGGTACATAAACCTCTTGAATGCAGCTGCCGGTGTTGGATCTCTCTCACTCTTCACACTCTCATTGACACATACCTCACTTTCATGCACACATACAGACAGACACATAAACACACACGCAGAAATATACACACACTTTTTTCTTTTATATTTATATTGTACACTCACTAAGCAGCAGAAGTGCTGCTTAGCGAGTGTAAAATAAAGGCTCAATGATTCCCTCATTCACTCACATGCACACATACTGTACACTAACACACACAGACATAAAAGACATAAACACATGCACACTTTTGATTTTATTTTTTTTAAGTATATTTTGCACTTGCTAAACAGCAGAAGCATTGCTTAGTGAATGTAAAATGATGGCTACCATTAGTTTTTTTTCAGTCCGAGCTCCACGGCAGCTTGTAGTAACCCATTCTCTAAACTATGTTAACATTCCCTGCAGTTAGTGCAGATTCTAGGACTCTTGAATGCTAATGAGTTCACACCTTTGAATAATGAGGTGGCTGAATCAGTACTGTATAAAGGTAATCACATCGGTAATGAACTTGTACTGTAGAGGCGAGACTGGATCCAGAGAGCTCGATAGTGATACTTACTGTTACTTGCTTGGAAAACGTGTTGCTACTTTCACAACTGACTTGCTGCTAATGTAGGTTGCTATCTTGCACAAACTGGATGTATTTTAGCCTTACTTATGAATTACATTTCACAATGCAAATATTGCTTTTCTGTCTGTTTTATTCTCAGTAGCATTTGCTGTCTATAAATGAAAGAAAGCCTGAAGAAGCATAATTGTGTAATAGGGTTGATTTTAGAAATTGTAATAAAATCCTAGGATCATGTTTGGTGAATGAAGAGATCATTTGTAGTTTATTATCTAGAGATAATATGAGTGTTTGAATATCTAGCCACATGGATTTGTCCAGTTGATATTCCTGTATTATGTGATCAACAGATTTAGCCTTATGTTCAGAAGTCAATTGGAACCAGAACTTGAGCTCATTATGTTTAAAAATGGAGATTTTGTTTGAATCTGAGGTTAAAAGAATTTCTTTTGTGAATGCTATGGGGAATAATAAAAAAAACATTCTTTATATTTAGGATGTTTATATATAAAATGTCTAAAGTTAATTATGATATAATGAATGTAACTAGCAGTATGACTAGGAGTTATATAAGTGGCAAAATAATCTTTTAAAATCCATAGTGTAGGATTGCTTATTATTTCTAACTTGTCAGTTGAGGGCCTTGTTATTAACTGCATAGCTGATAATTCCCAAAGTAACTTCCATTTGGCTGAATATGTAGTGTCAAAAGTTGTGTAATTGTTCTGATTATGGAGGAAGTCGAGTAAAGATTTAAATCTGGAAATTCTATCCCACCAATATTCCAGCTATTAAGATGTTGATTAAATGCTATTCTTGTTTTTGTTTGAGACCAGAAAAATTTTAGTAAAAAAAGTATTTAACTTATTAATAAACTTCTTTAAAGGAAGAAGTTGAATAGATTGTATAATATACAAAATTTTTGGTAGAATTATCATTTTTATAAGGTTAATCTTTCCTCTGTGGTGAATAATATCATATTCCATTTAGAAAGTAAATTTTGGATAGTTTCAAAACACTTGTTATAGTTTAGTTGTGCTATTGATTTAATATCTTTAGCAATAATAATTCCACGATATGTAATTTGGTCTATATTTCCAGTTTGTTGAACATAATAATTAGATTAGTTGCTTTTTCTTGAGTATATGGGCAGCATTTTAGCTTTACTATCATTGAAAGATAACCCTAAAATCTTTTGAAAAGTTTTGATTGAATCAAATAAGAATAATATAGAAAAATGATTTCCTTTTGTGGTGATAAGTACATCATCAGCAAATAATTGGATTTTAACTATTATATCTTTATCTACTTCCAAACCTTCTATATTGCTGTTATTTCTTATATTATTTGCCCATGTTTCCATTATCAGCATGAACAATAATGGGGAAAGGGGGAAACCTTGTTTGGTACCTTTTATGACAGGAATTTTATTGGAGATGTATGAGCCGATTTTAATATAAGCAAAAGTTCCTTCATATAAATGTTTTAAGAGATTAATAAAGTTGTATGAGAAGTTTAAACACTCTAGAAGTGTGAACAAGTAATCCCAATTAATTGAATCAAAAGCTGTATTTATGTCAAGACTAATTAATGTCAAGTTCTTTTTTTTCCTTTGAGAAAAATCAATAAGGGCTAGTGTTTGCTTTATATTATCAAAGGTGCTTCTATTGGTCACAAAGCCTGTTTGATCATCATCTATTAATTGAGGTAGAAACATCTTTAGTCTTTCAGTGAATATATTCATAAACATCTTATAATCGACATTTAATAAGGATATGGGTTTTTGTTAGATTTCAGAATGGGTGATATGAAGGTATATTTCCATGAAGGTGGTAGTATGGTATAATTTTGGGCTGCATTATATACATTATGTAAAAGGGAGATAACTATTTTGGGCATAATCTTATAAATTTCAGAAATGATGCTATCATTTCCTGGTGCTTTGTTAGGTTTAAGCTTATTAATTTGATTTTGTACCTCTGTTAAAGTGATTTGTTTATCGATAAAGTTTATTTGTTGTTTATTTAGTTTATTATATAAGTTTTTATTAATAGGTTCATAGGTATGTACCAGGCTATCTGCCCGAAGACATTTATAAGCCTAGCTGGAATGTGTTGTCTTTTGCCGCCCCCTTAGATTAGTTCCCTGTGCCTCTGTCCAGCAGAGCCATTGAAGTGATACCTGGGGTAAACTTTCTGTTTCCCATCCACTCGTCAAGGTTTCTCTTGAAGAGGGTTAGCGAGGAGCTCTGCGTAATGTAGATTGGAATCTTGTTCCAGAGCATGGAAAGTCTCTGGGACAGGAATCTATCCCTCCAGCATGTCCTATTTATTATTGTGGTGAGGTTTAGATCCCTGGAGTGTGTGGCTTGAGGGGATATGGTTTTCTTTAGGTGGAGCATGTCCATCAATTCTGGGTTGGACATGGCCTTGTATGTCAGGCAGAGATCACCTCTGAGTAGGCGGTATGCAACCGAGTACAGCTGGAGTTTCTTCAGTCGAGCTTCATTGGGCATCTGCTTGAGACCAGTGATCCTCTTGATGAGGAACTTCTGTGGTCTTTCCAGTTGTTGCAGGTGTCTTGTAAGGTAAATCCCAAATGGGGCATTGTACTCTATGATGGGTCGGATGAATGATGAGTAGAGGGGCCCAATGACCTCGTTTGATCTGGATGCAAACCCTTTTGTGATTATCTGGGCCACATAGAAGGATTTTCTAACCACTTTGGCAATGTGATTATCAAAGGAGAGGTTACTATCTACTTGGGTCCCCAGAAATGTTATTACTTTTTCCATATTTAGGGGGCTACCACCTATGTGGTAGTTTGTGGGCACTTTGTTTTTTCCAAAGGGGATGAATATGCACTCTTTGGCATTTAGCTTGCGACCATGGTTTTGACCCCGGGTATCTGTCTCAGTGAGACCCTTTTGGAGGATGTCTGTGTCAGCCGGAGAGTCAATTATATCCCCTAGTTTGCAGTGGTCTGCGAACTTGGTGAGCCATAGTCCTCCTGTGCTTGCCTGTACCTCTGTGAAGTATATGCCGAACAGGAGGGGTCCTAGGACTGAGCCCTGGGCAATGTTACTTGTAACAGGTTTAGAGTCAGACCTAGCTCCTGCAACTCTTACCATGTGGGTTCTGTCTGCGAGCCAGTTGGCAACCCATCTTGTGACGTGGGGGTTTATCTTCAGGCTGGTGAGCTTGTCTATAATACCTGAGTGGGGAATAGTGTCAAAGGCCTTTGCGAGGTCTAGGTAGGCTTTGTGGACCACCTTTCCCTTGTCTATAGCCTTGGTAACTGTCTCAAAGAAGTCCACCAGGTTTAGGAGGCATGATCTGCCCTTAAAAAGCCTAACTGGGTTGGGTCCAGTGTTTGGAGGTTTCCAATGTCTCTGTTAATGAGATCCATGATGATGCACGCCATAGCTTTGCAGACCAAGCTAGTCAGTCTTACATGGTGATAGTTCCCAGGGTCCTTTGTGGCTCCACCTTTGTGGAGCGGAATAACCATTTCTGTGCACCACTCTGTGGGCATGTAGTCTGTGGAGAGGCCGAGTTTAAACAGTGTGTTTAGGTGAGGGGTTAGTTCATCTTTGAGCTCGTGTAGGACGCAACCTGGGACACTGTCCGGTCCCATTGATGCTGTGTTTTTGGCTTTGGAAAGGGCTGTTTTAACCTGAGTGTCTGTGATTTCAGGGGCACTACATTCTTCTGGTATAGTTATGGGCCTTTTGGAAGTGAGAGGGGGTGAAGTTTGCACTGAACCTGTCTGCCAGGATGTTGGCAATATCGGTCAGTTTACTGTATTTTGTGCCATTCTGCACTAACTCTGAGCAGATCTGAGAATTGCCACTTAGATTCTTGACATAGCTAAAGAATGCCTTGTAGTTATCTTTGAAGTCCATGGCAATTTTTCTTTCGAAGCTAGCCTTGGATGATTTTATGAGGGAACATAGTTTCTTGCTGATACTGATCTGTACTAGTTTCCTCCTTCTATTGTATAGCTTGTTTATTGCAGGGGTCCACCAGACTGGTTTCCTTTTCTTGGAGGAGTGAGTCTTGGTTTTGTTTGTGATAGCACAATCCATGCATTCTTGTAGGTGCCTGTAGAGTGCATTAGTAAAATAATTTGCAGCTTCGACAGCATTATCCTTTAGCATGGAGGCTTTGAAACTTCCCACCTCAGTCTTAAGTAACGTGAAGTTTGCTTTTGAAAAGTTTTTCATGGTGGTTTCTTTGACCGGGGGTGGTGGCGAAATGTGGATATCCAGAGTGATTAGTTTATGATCAGATCTAACCAGCGAGGAGATGACCTCCAGTGTGGAACACCGGTCGCACATGTTGGGGATGACCAGGTCCAATATGGTGTCACCTCTGGTGGGAGTGTTAACCAGTTGATCCGGGGCATTTGAATTAATAAATTCTAGGAAATGTTGGGCCAGGGAGTTCATACTTGAGTAGTTCTCCCAGTTAATGTTTGGATAAATGAAATCACCCAATATCAGGGTGTTTGGTAGGACTTTTATGTTTCCCAGTGTTTCCAAGAATGCAGAGTGGGGATCCTGGGACTTGGTGAGTGATCTGTAGCAAGCTATAATTTGAATAGCAGTTTTGCCCGTTGTTAGTTGCACATGGATGATCTCTGAAGCATCATGCTGTGCCACTAACCTGGAGTTGTGGGTATCCTTGATGAATATGGATACGCCCCCACCTTTTGTATTTCGGTCTGGGTTTTGCGGTCGAAATGTATGGTATGAGTTGTAGCCTGGTAGTGCTGGGGTGCTGTCTGGAGCCTTAAACCAGGTTTCTGTTACTGCACATATATCGATTTTCTCCATACTGAGGAATGCCTTGAATGCATGCATTTTGAGGTTTAGACTTCTGGCATTGAGCAGCATTACCCTCAGTTTTTTGTTACTTGTGCTATTTACGGCGGTGGGTTTGTCTTTTGAGCCTTGCCTAAAAAAGGCACTATAGGGGTGGCAAGAGCCTTGGCCAGTATTCAAAAGCCTAAGGGTGACAGGTGCAAGTTGTTTCTAGCAAAGCAGCATGGCTTGTCGAGCATGTCATCCCAGGCTGACAGCCACTGGATCCCCTGTGAATGACACCAGAAGCTTAGCCAATTGTTGAAATTGATCATTTTTTTCTCCATACCGTGGTATCATTCTTGGTGAGGCCGGGATGCTACTCAGGGTCAGGTTCATACCAACCTTATCCTTTGATTCTATTTGTTGTATGTTTTGATTGATTTCATGAAAATGAATTGTAAATTCTTCTGTTATATCTTGTATACTGTGTACTTCCTTTTTCTTCCTTTTAGAGTATATATCTTTAATGTAATTATGTTTGTTTAGTCTTTTGGTTTTGTTTTTGAGGTTGGTTAAGTGTTTAGAATTTGAAGAGTAGGCAAGAAATTTATATTTTTCGAGAGTGATCATCGTTTTATGATGAAGAATAGTCCTATATTCTTCATTTAGTTTATTTATCTCATCTCTTATATTTTTGGAAGTAAGATAATCTTTATTGTTGAGATGCAATGTATCTAGTTTATCCTGTATTGTTCTGATATCTTTTTCCCAAACTTTCTTTTTATTGTAATACCATTTATTAATTTGCCCATATAAATAAGCTTTAAGGGCATCCCAGACATAATATGTCATGTGTATTGGAAGTTACATTTACAGTTATAAAGTTTAATATTTCTTCTTTTAAGAATGATTGGAATTCTTTGAGTTGTATAACGTATGCCGGAATTCTTTTTATTTGAACATTGGGAATATTGTTAATATTGAGCTCGAATGTATTAGAGTTATGATGTGAAATTGGACAGGATATAATTTTACTATTAGCTAGATCATTTATTATCTGTGTAGAGAACAGTATGCTATCTATTCTGGAGAACATTTTGTGCCTGTTAGAATAAAATATATATTGTAATGAGTTATGTTCTACAATGTCATGAATGTCTTTAAGTAGGTATGTGTCCATGAATTTTGTTAACTGCTTAGCTTGTGGTGTAATTTTTCTTTTCCCTAGTGTAGTTGTATCTTTTAGATCTAAAATGCAATTAAAATCACCTGCCATTATAAGGTTTCCTTCGGAATGGGATATTATTTGATTTAAAAGTTGTCTAACAGTATTGGTACCAATACCTGGGAACCAATAATTGTTTATTAGAGTATATAATTTTTTGTTTATTTCAACTATGGCCAAACATAACAGTCCTCTGTTGTCTTGATATGTTTTAATTATTTTAGGTATAGGGGAAGATTTATTCCATAGGATGGCCACACCTCTTTTCTTTTTTATATGTTCTGAACTTGTAATAATTATGTATTTATTTGTATCTAGAAACTTAATATTATCTTTCATTAAGTGAGTTTCTTGTAAAAAGATTATGTTTGGTTTGTGTAGTGCTAGGTATTTGAACATACTACTTCTTTTGTAGGGGTTATTCAAACCATTTATGTTAACTGATAAGCCTCAACATAGTCATATTATATAATAATGTGTATAGGATTGATTAGTAGCATATCAGTATCATGTATGTAGTTAGTGGATCTCACTTTAAAAAAAAATGTTTAACCTGTGAATAATAAACCTTAAATCATTGTGAGAAGAATGTATTTCATAGACTTTATATCTAATATTTCTCTGCATATAAGGTACACTGAATGTGAAAAAGAACTTTTTGTAAAGATGGTAACATGTTTCATATTAAAAAAAACACAATACAGCTCTCTGCCTGAAGTTATAAACTCCTCGTCTCAATGACATCAGCCACTGAGATCAAATCCTTAAGCAGTAGCAGCAAAACACAGCCTCCACTAATAGTATATATTATGTAATTAAAATGTGAAATAGAGCTAGAAAGTATTAGCAATTAAACATATAAAGTTATATTTTGAGTATCTCAAGTACGAAAAGATAGCTAAGAAGAAAAAGCATACTATATATAGATTGTATATGTCCAAGGATAGAATAAACTAATAGAACTGCTTTAATTAACTTGTAACATTTAAAGTAATAAATAAGACAGAGAAAATTGATCTATAACCGTATATCTGGTATTAAATAGTAGCTATTATTTATCTATATAACAATTTATATTAGTTGCTGAACATCAGGTAAGATTATGTATGACCAAGATGATATTATCATAACAACTGTCATGTTCATATAAATAATGCAATCAACCTTAGTGTATTCATATATTATAATACAATCCTTCCCTTAGAAGTATAAGTGTAGACGTGAACAAATAAAAAAAAAGTATATTAGGTACTGATAAACGAGTGTAATTATAAAAATGCAATTGATAACAATCTTATGCAAGAAATGATTTGCCTGAAGAAATATCAGTGAGAGTTCACCATGGTTCTAGATTAAAAAAGTTTAAGATGTTATTGAAACCAATTGATATTAACTCTATGTTCACATTTCACTATCCACTTATGAATAAGCTTGCTGATGAGTTAATGTTAAGCCCTTATATCACAAGAGAACAGTATTATTATTGCATTTTAACTCAAGAAAATACAGTAACTGTACTATATTAGGCAGAGATTATTCTTACAATATGAATCTATAGATCAAGAGTGTAAAAATAGGTATGCAAGGCTGATATTTAACAAAACAGCAGATGCCTAGTATGATTAATCTCACTACAAGATGTATTAAATGCATAACTTAAAACTGACATAGATTAAATTACACCATAAAAACATGAAATGACAAAGGACATAAATAATATATGTAAAGTTACATTGCTGTGAGTGTTGTTGGTGAATATAGATGTACTTACAGTTATATCTTCACCTTATGCACTTTCTTTTTTTTCTTCTTATTCTTCTCTTTTTCCTGACAAGCTTTCTTGCCTCAAGAGATTGTGATTTATATAATCCATAATGTGGTATTCAAGAAACTGTCATGTAGCCTCCAAACCAAGTAAACAATTAAAACATATTGAGTATAGCATTAATTTAAGCTATTAAAGTTACTTCTTGGCAATTTCCAAGCTCAGTACTTCCTGGAGATGCAAGTTTCTTAGTGCTGACATCATCAGTAGGCGTCATGTTGCCGAAAATATGAAGCAAAGAAGTTAATGGTGTTTTCAGGTTGAATGGATGATTATGAAGCAGTGGAAGCTCGTGGATAGCCTGCATGAGGTGTGTAACATGCAAAAATTGTCTCTAGTTATTAAATTGGCAGGAAATTCATGGGGACAAAGTCAAACAGTTATTTTTAAGTGTATAGTAAAGCATTCAGACAGCTAGGTTTCAAAGGCCCTATTACAACTGTTAGAGCAAAACTGGAAGTAACATGAGTCTCTTCCAATACTGTATTCAGAGGCAACAAATGAAGCAGGGAATGACAGCACCACAGCAGGTCAAGAACATCACAAGCACATTTCAATACATTTCACCGAATAAAAGATGCCCTTTTCCATCATAAAAAAACACACTTTTTCCAGCTTGTCATGTCTACCAAGAACAAAGTGATTATATAGGTTAAAACAAATAACAGCATGACTGTATGAATTAAAATAAAATATGATATAAAAAACACATAATAAAGGCACTGCAGCATATGAGACTGACTGACACAAGCAACAAAGCTCTAGAGTCATTACTGACATGTAAAATGATGTGTGAGAAAAGTTAATATATTAATTGAATAAACATGTCTGTTAACTATCTTTAGAACAAAGCCTGATGCATAAAAGAAACATATGATGCATGGTGACTGTATATGGAAGAGAAGGGTTAACAATATTAACACTATAAAAGTTTTACTTAAAGTGTGTATATAACTTGTATGAATATGCATCATAAATGATGAAGAGAAAATCTTACCTTGAAGGCATATTACAACAAAAATGAATTGGTTAATAACAAACTCCTTATGACAAGTGAAACATACGTGTACACTATAAACCTAGTTCATTTTTTTTTGTCTCTTTTGTTTTTCAGAACTCTTTTAAGAGAAGGACTTGCCCATTCCATTTCTTCTATTTTCTCCAGCAGTTTATGAGCTTTAACAAATGCCAGTGCAGAATCCAAGTCTTCAAATATCTTTGGTTCTTCAGGAAGGAAAATCCTTAATCTTGCAGGGAACAAAAGGTGAGTTTTGATCTGTATTTTCTTTAATTATTTTACTAAAGGTAAACATGTCTTTCTCTTGGCAATTACCATTGTTGAATAGTCATTGTCAAAACGAATTAAAGAATCATTGTATTTCAAAGGAGACTTAGACCAGGCAGTCTTTAATACTAACTCTTTATCAGATGAAGAGAGAAACTTTACTATGACTGACCTTGGTTGTTTTTATTAATGTTGCTGGTAGCTGTTAATGACCGGTGAGCCCTTTCTATTCCGGAGGACATAGCCTCTGGGAGATCAAGTGTTTTAGGTAACCAGATGTTGAGAAAATTTGTCTAATTGTTTCCTTCTATATTTTCAGGGAGACCAAAAATCCTCATATTATTTCGACGGGATCTGTTTTCAAGATCATCCAACTTGCTTTGTAGCATAGTGTTTTGTTTGGGTGGTGCAGTGGTGCAGCGGTTAATGCTGTCGCCTCACAGCAAGAGGTTCACTGGTTCGATTCTCAGCTGGGGTGCCTTTTGTGTGGAGTTTGCATGTTCTCCCTGTGTTTGCGTGGGTTTCCTCCGGGTACTCCGGTTTCCTCCCACATTCTAAAGACATGCTTCTAGAGCATTTCTCCCTGGGCCTCCGCTGAAAACAGGATCTGTGGAACCTAGTCGGACTTTCCCGGTCAACAAATGTTAAATAAATTAAAAAAAAAAAAAAAATTGAGTAAAAATTCTGTGTTATTTTCATTCTCCATGAATCTGTCGTCCATGTCATTTAGTGATTCTTCAATACTGGTTATTTGAATTTTTTGTTGCTTCAGATCTTCATGTATCAGGTCCATCTGTTTGTGTTTTTTTCCTTAAAGTTTTCTATTTTAGAGTCAATTTTATCAATGTTAGTATTCAAGTCTTGAATGTTAGATATTAAAGTTTGTAGTTCTCTTTTAAGGCTGGAGTTATGATTACCTGTCTTAGTGAGACTCATGCTGGAATTCTTTTTAGATGAGAAGTAATTTTCCTGAAAGATTTTTGACTGGAAAATATGTCCACTTTTAGTTTTTTAGTAGATATTCCTGTAGTAGAAGTTAAGTATTAACAATATATGTAGAAAAAAAATCCCAGTTTTCTTGTTAGAAGACAAAAATCCAGTATAATTGAATTTCCTTTAGTGGAGCTGATGAATTCTGCTGCTACACTCTGCCCATGCTGGCCAAGCCCACCCTGAGAAAACTTTTAAAGTTCACAGAAGTGAATTTCATTGTATAGGTGTTGATGAATTGGTATACACTGAAGATACATTTCGATAAGCTAATATAGACCCTATGCATGTATATATATGCTGACAGTATCTGTGGCTGGTGGTTCTCCCTCAGACTCCTCATCTGTATCTGCCAGAGCTGCTGGCCCTGCTTGTGGTACTGGGAACTGCTGTCCTGCCACTAGTTATCCTTGTTGAAGCTTTCTCTTGAGAATGATATTGTGCAACATGCAACCGACTATAAGAATTTTGGCAGAGGTAGCCAGGTCATATTGCAGAGTACCTCCTGAGGTGTCTAGACACCTGAACCTTGATTTAAGCAAGCCAGATAATCATTCTATGATATTCCTAGTTTTGCGCATGGACATCATTGTATCCTTGCTCAGTGGGTTTGCATGGGTTTCTTATCAATATCATGAGCTACAGTTCCAGGGCATAACCTGCATCCTGCACTAGATGCCTTTGTGGAAAGTCACTCCTAGAAAACCTTGCGTATGCTTGCAGGTGTGCCGTATGTGTGAGCTGTGAAAAATTCCTAGGTTACCTGCACAGACATTATAGATTATCCCTTGGGAATTACAGGCAACCTGACAGTTTAAAGAGTGGTATCTTTTTCTGTTGATGTACCTCCTTCTCTGTTCACCATGTGGGGCTTTTACTTCTATGTGTGTATAGTCTATGCCCCCCCCCAAGACTTCAGGGAAGTGTGGCATTGTATAAAATACCTGATAATACTTTTTCTTTCCTGTGGGGTTGTGTGACATTTAAGTTCCCTTAAATGTTGTCTCATTGTATTTAGAAATGTATGTAATATTCTGGACATTGAATCCTGTGACATTCCTAATATATCACCTGGGGTCACCTTCATTTCGTCAAAAGCTCATTTCACTGACACTTCATTTGACTGACAGTTCATTTCACTGACAATTGGTACTGTCAGTGTCTAGCGCATTGTAAGGCAAGTAAAAGGAGTATGTCCTTTTCCCCACTGTAGTGTGACCCTGGAGTTAGTATAAAAAGTTAGGGGGGGTGTGGGGGGAGCATCCCCCACTTACTTTCATGTTAAATTCGCTGCTTTTGGTTTTATATTGTTTAGTAAAACCAAAGTAAGTGGGGGGCACCCCCTAACTATATATACTAACTCCAGAGTTGCACTACAGTGGGGAAAAGGACATATTCCTTTTACTTGCCTTGCAGTGCTCTAGACACGGCCAGTACCAATTGTCAGTCAAATGAACTGTCAGTCAAATGAAGTGTCAGTGAAATAAAGTTTCAGTCATTTGGTCTGACTAAAATGTTTGTCAGTCAAATGAGCGTTGATGAAATGAAGGTAACCCATCACCTGTGGGTCTCTGGAAAGTACCTGTAGCTAGTATACTTAATGTTACACAGACCTTTGTTTCTACTGGGGTGGGTTCTCCATGATTTCCCTGAGGCATCAGGTGAAGGCAGCAGTGGATGCATATTTCCTCTAGTGTTTCCCTGTCCACGTGGTATTGCTCTACAATTTCTGTGTCATGAATTCCATAATAAGTCAAATGGGGTCTAAACACCCTTCTTGTTGGCTGAGGTCTGGCAGCAGCAGCAGCACCTTGAATTAAAGCCTATTGGACATACAGGTTTATGATGGCAGCAGCAAATGCTCATGTTTTTTTTTTTTTGTTCCCTAATTGTAGTTGTGGCTGTAATATAAAGGGTTTTTTATATTTCAAGGCAAATGGCTACACTGAGTGCACACAATTGCTTTATAGCAGCCTGAATTGGTCCACCATGTTGGATTGGTTAATTGGCATGTAATATATCTACTTCTGTTATAATTAACATACTCTGCTGGTTACCTTTGTTTTGCGGCTCTATACTAAGTGTGGAGATGCTTAATGAATACGAGATTGCTCAATATTGTGTTTGCTATGCACAGCATCACTTACACAATAACTGTATTTATTATATGCATTAATGAATCCAGCCTGTTTTGTGCAGCCTGTGCTTATTTAGCATTGTATATTTTGCTGCTGATTTTTTCTCCTCAGCACATTGCATCTTCCGTCACCTTTTGCTCCATCTTTCGTTCAATACTTTTTCTGTTTAGATTGCAGAATTCTCCAATGTTTATTCCTGCACTAGCTGGAGTCACTGAATTTGGTTTTCTCTAAAGCCACTTCAGTTCTTTTAGAGTTTGACTACCTGTGCTGCACTGCCTCAGGGACCAGGCCGTGATATGAGCTGCATAACTCCTTTCTGCAAAATATTGCTGATTGTTAAAGGTTCATTGCCTGCATGTGATGCAGGCAACTATGACAATCTTTTCCTAGTATAATTTCTAATATAATATAATATAATATAATATAATATAATATAATATAATATAATATAATATAATGTTACTATGCAGAATAAATCATCTCTTTTTGCAAGCATTGCCTATCATATATATGTTTCTAGACTCTTTCTATAATCTTTCATGAAGAGTTGTATTCAGATCTGTTAGTGTGAACAACTATTCCCTGACCACCTATGAAATGAACTCCCCCTGAGTGGAGTTCCTAGTGAAAAAAAAAAAGTCAATCCACTAGTTTAAATTTAGAGTTATTATCATTTGAACTAGTTAGGCATAATAATGCCAGATACTGCGGTGGTGCTGCGGTAGCGTTGTCGCCTCACAGTTAGACATTGCACGTTTGATTCTCAGTTAGAGCGTCTTCTGTGTGTCAACATGCATGAATGGGCATTCCTTCGTTGAAGGTTGTGCGTTAGGCCCGGCAAGCCAGCATGTAAAAATCTACTGCCAATCATTAGCGGACCGGAGTTCTGCTGTGGCGACCCCTAACCGGGAAAAGCCGAAAGACAGTTTAGGCATAATAATGCCAGAGGTCAGCTTTGGTCACCTGAGAAAGGAAAACTGCTTAGCTTCTACATTAGTGCAAGACATTGTCTGCTTAGCTAAAGCACCAAAATGGCTTCTTCAAAATTAATGCTCCAACTTTTGTCTTCTTAAACCATTACTTATAGTTGATTTGTTCCACAGTTTGCTGAAGATGCTGAACTATATAGTATGTAGAATACTAGGAACAGACTTTCATGTCTGCGACATGTGAGGAGCTACCTTTTTAAATGAGAACAAACTTACAGAAAAAAAATCAAATGTATCTTAACAGCTCTTTAAAATGAATGCAATGAAAATCCATGGCACCGCGCTTTAATCACAAGTGCATTTTTATTTACCATGACACAGAGATAACTGAGATTTCATAAGTGAATTACTCATGAATAACACTAGCTGTAAATACTTCTTGGACCTATTGAACTGTGATAAGGATTTTAATTGCATAAACAGCCCTTGACAGACCTGACTTCCTAACATAAGTTAATATTCTGAGGAGAGGAGACAGATTGTTCAGAATTTTAAGAAACAGCAAGCAGTCCAGCTGTTTATCTGTTGTATTCATCTCTCAGCTGCTAGAGAGAAGCAGTGCTGCCTTTGGTTATTGCATTAACCCGGGATGCAGTCGACCACAGTACAATGGTGTAGTTAATGTAGAAATAAAGCACATATGTTCAAGTCCTGGACTGATATACAGCTGAAATACAGACTTGAGATTGTTAATGCATGTACAGGTAAAATATTAGGAAAAGCAGAAAAGCAAGTGATGCCAGAGTTCAACACCCCCACACCTCTACCCAATCATAAACATCTTGCATTGTGCCATTCAACATTAATAAATGAATGTCACTTCTGGTCTGAAAGCATTTATCAACATGTTGGCTATAATGTCTACTAATCAGCTTTTATTTTTCATCAAACATTCTCTTTTCAGCTTTTTATTTGTGCCTTTCTCTGGCTTGCTGCTATCTTTAATCAAAACCAGCCTAATGTATATGTAATATATTTATCACATAAATATATCTAACATGTTCAGAATAAGTTATTTTTCTCCCTTAAAGTGATAGTATCCATACAATCTAACATAGTATTTGGTGTATTTCAAATGTTGCTTTAAAGTGACCACAGCCCTTCTGTTGTCAGTGAAAGGTTCCACTGAACTTAAGTTGGGATTTGCCTGCTGATTACACTATATTACATCGTTAAGATTTCTGCTTACTGCACAACTATGAATATTGCCTACACAGGCTAAGACTTTTAAAACACTCTGCCAGAGGTTCAGGGACATTTATTTCCAATAACCACCTTCCTGCTCCTGCCACGTTGCTTACTTTTAGTCACAGATATAGCTTTAGTGCATGAGTCTGATACTTCAAACCAAAATGCAAAAGAAAAATAACGGTGTGGTAGTTTTTGGGAGTGGATTATGATGAACTAGTGTAAAGGGGGAAAAATAAGTCAAGAGTACAGGGGTACAAATTATGGAGTAAACAAGCTGTAAGAATGTGCCTGCAATGCGATATTTAGGGCTATGGATAATGCACTGAGGAATGAGAAAAACTATAAAAGATGAGAATACCAACAGGCCACTTAAAGAAGGAGACAATAGTGATTAGGGCAAAAAGCAGAACATACAAAAGGAATATGAGGTGGAAGAAGTACAGATCAAGGAAACAACAGAAATTCAGCAAAGGAACTGAAGGCAATACAAGAGCAAACTGAATGTGAGTTAGCAAGAGATATAAAGAGGGAAATCAAAAGAGGAGCAAAAGCTTCTTTTTGTGTATAGCTGAAAGAAAGAAAGGAAGAAAGGAAGAAAGCAAGAAAGGAAGAAAGGATAGGGCCAATCTGTGCAAAGATTGTTGGGAAATCACAGAAGATGGAGAAACAGCACAGGTACTGAATAATATGTTTGCTTCAGCCTTTGTTAAGGAAAGCAGTAGGAAAATGTTTTGCATGAGGTAGAGCAGAGTGCTTAGAGAAATGAGTAGGCATAGTGAGAGAGCAGGAGAGAGAAAAGATGAGAAAAGGAATTCATGAGTAGGCATAGTGAGAGAGTTGGAGAGACAGAAGATAATAGAAAGGAACTCCACTCTCTAAGAGTATGAATCACAGTGATCAAATGGGCTGCCTTCTGTTATCCTCAATAACCAGTTCAGGATGCAAGTAAATTACTATGACTGGTTTTCCCAACAAATCACTGGCCAGTGAGGAAGTGCCTGAGAACTGAAAGACAGCAATTATGGTACTTTTGTAAGAAAAGAAAGGATAAGAGTAGGAAAATCCATGGGACTATGGGCATATAAGCCTAACAGGAGTAGCAGAGAAGATCATGGAAAGAATTCTAAGAGAAAAATGGTTGCTTTAGAAGAAGACAACCATCTCCAGGACAACAACCAGCATTGCGTCATGAATAGCAGGCGTTGTGTGATAATCTTGACAGGGAGGTTACAGTACAAACAGTCTACATGGACTTCACCAAAGTTCCTCTTTCACCCCTACATAAGAGACAAGTACCAAAACTAGAAGGGGTGCAGCTAGGACCAAGACTAAGGACTGGGTTGCTGCATGGTAGAATTGTAAGATACTAAGGCTGTGGTGAGAGGCATCATGTTAGGAACAAAAAGAAAGTGGACATTGGAGTACTGCACATGGTTATTTTCTGGGTCCAGTGTTGTATGTATGTTTCTAGTAAATCTGCTGTTAAAAATAATTGTATGACCTGTGTGATCAAGTAATCAAGAAGCCTCAATCCTTACCACTAGCACCAGTAAGTGGCATCCACATTGGGATGATAACAAGTACACACACAGTAAAGTATCATTTCCCTTAAGAGCACACAGAGATCACAGTCAGTCTGAGGCTAGTTTCTCTCCAGATCCCCAATAAGACTCCCCACTGGCACATCTATAGGGTACAGATCTCAGCAGAGTGGTCAAACCAAAACTTCTAGCATCCTGTCTTTCCAACCAGTGCTTCTTGTCACTGCCCAAGTAGCTGACACACACACACACACACACACACACACACACACACACACACACACACACACACACACACACACACACACACACAAACACACACACACACACACACACACACTTTGAGATATTAATTATATACAAACACACAGGCACTCCTGGGGAAGACTGGCACAGGTTCTCCAGCTATGCCCACTCCTGCCCAGACTATAAGGTAGAAAACACTGCCACCAACCACTACTTATCAGCTACTATAAGGCACTTTCCAAAGGGTGACCAATTCCACTGTGTGCTATTACTGTTATTCAAATAGTAAGTGTAACCCAGGGCTAAGGCTACTGGAGTGGCTTATATAGTGCCACCAAATAGATGCAAGTACGCTAAGAGCTTAAATTATCTCTACACAAAACAGCCATAATTGAAATGTTTAAAAATATTTAATAATAAATAATAAAAACACAAGACAATACTCATCAGTTAAAAACACAGTGCTAATAGAGAGTTCAGAAATCACAGGAAAATACTTTAAAACAATATTGTAGGATAGTCTGACATGAATACAGAAAACAGCTAGACTAATCTGGCTATATTCCTATCTGTCTCTAAGAGAAACTATGTTCTAAATTCCATGTACAAGGCAAAGTACTTGTGAGTTATTGTCAGCTCTGAAGACAAATACAAAATGCTAAATCTTTCTCTCTGAGAAAGTCTTAAATTGATAATACACATTACTGCTGAGTCATTGCAGATTACATCATTCTTGACACTTCTACTTAAGTTTCCCAGGCTCACAGAAATTAAAATATTAACATTTCTGTTTTTAATCTACACCTGCCAGGAAGCCACAGCAATAAAGACACTTTACATGTAAAACCTAGTAATTATCTCTGTCTTAGAACAATAGAAAGAATTTCCTAGCCCAGACATCATGCCTCCTAGCTTGAGATCAAACAGTCATAAAATGCTTTGCTCATTATCTTTCTCCCAACACATTGCACTGTGGTTACATTTTTGAAGCACAGAACATAACACAGTTTCCTTACATGTGTTACACAAGTCTGTGGATCATATTAATATTTACAATGACATAGAAGTATTTATAAAATTCTATCTGGCTGGGCTGGCAGCCCCTCAGTTTTTCACAAACTGGTTTGCTGATGATAGAAACAGATTAAGTACAGTACTGGAGAATGGGGAAAGAATCTAAGTAAGGATTTGGAGAGTACGACCAAGATGGCCAAAAGTTGCAGCTGAGGCTCATTACAGAGAAATGCCAAGTATTGCATTAGTGCCACAAGCACCCTGATGTGAAATATCAGCTGTGAGACTGTTACTGATGTCATTACAGCAAGACAATGTTCTTGTAGTGATGCCTGCACCTGAACTAGGTCAGAAGGAGCACAGCAAGAGGCTGACAACAACATATGTCATTGGTATTATGGAGTATATCCTCAGGGAATAGAATATAAAAGCAAAGATGTAATCTTTCTAATCTTCCAGAAACTGGTCAAGACACACATGTTATACTATGTACGGTTTTGGAGACCATTCAAGTGAAGGTACATGTAAAACAGGCCAAAGGAAAGACACCTTAAAATCAAGGAGATAGATGGCAAAGGATATGATCTGCGATGAGAAGAACTGAAGCTTTTCTATCTGGAGACCACAAAACACATGCTGTATGTTCAAAAGATTATGTATGGAAAATGTGAAGGTGTCTTCCTGAACAGGAAGGACAGAGTGTAGACAAAAGGTAGTGTCAGCAGATTGTAGAGACTAATTTCTCCAATGAGCTCTAAAAATACTTAATTCAATGGATTTATAGACTTATGGAATATTCAGTTCAAATAGCTGGAGAGAAAGAAACCCATCCAGACAATAATGTTTTATGGGACAGATGGGGAAACAATGTGCCTGACGGTCAAGATGAAGGAGATGTAGAATTCTAAATCCCTTAAGACAGACTGGATAGGCTAACTATTGCTGTCAGGCAGATATAGAAGAAACAATTTATCCTCATATTGACATTTTCTGATTCCTGTGAATGTATTAGTTTTTGAAGGTAATTAATGACTGAGTTTTTCTGATTATAAGTGCAATCTTACTCCATCACCTTGGAAAGTTGTCTGTTCTGTGCATCCTATATATTTTTGTACTTATATTTATTTTTAGTATTAGAGGGATGGCTTGATGACATAAGCTCCTTCTTTAAGGGAGGAGTGAATCAGCGAGGTCCAACTACTGAATGCCACACCTCCTGAATGCTACTAGGCACATGCTGGGTGGGAACAGCAGCAGGAAAACTTCTCATACAGCAATATGATGTGGACCCGGGATACCTTAAAATCCTCACTGGTCCAAACCATTATTTAAAATTAGACCAGTATAGGCCGGGAGAACTAGACAGACCTAGCACTCAAGATTAGATACTGGAGTCAGCTGATCATCACCTGTTGAAGTATTATGTATAACTTTATGATGTTAACTTACATTATCTTTATGTACTTTTGGTAATCTACCAACTTGCTGTGCTACTCTGCTTAGTTCTTAGGGCCTACTGATAATTCTAGCATGTAGCTGACAATATCTGGAATTCGTACCCTTTCTTGCCTGACAATGTTTCTGTGGAATTCACTACCTTAGCATCCCAGGTGAGTCCTGTCCTAGGCAGGCGGTTTTGAGGCTTGACTTCTGCAAAAAAAAAAAAAAAAGTTTTTTTTTTTGTTTAATATTGCATGCAATGTGATCAGTGGTGCATGCAGACTAGATTTTCAACATTTATGTTGTTGATGTTTTCTGGTCAGAGTTGATGTTTGAGTCTATCGAAGTTTTTAGGTTGACTCATATATACACACACACACGCGCGCACACACACATATTTATATATATATATATATATATATATATATATATATATATATATATATAAATGTGTGTGTGTGTGTGTGTGTGTGTGTGTGTGTGTATAAATATATAGCTGTACTGTATGTGGACAAACATCATTCTGTTTGTATTCTGTGATGACTAAACTCTTGGAACGGAATGAGTGGAGTCTAGTATTTTTTTTTAAATTGATGAATATTGGCAATCTGGAATTGTTTTCTATTTCTGTTGTATTGCAAGATGTCAGAGTTGGTATATTTAAGTGGCAGGTGGTATTGGAGATCTCCCTCTTATGGGAGTGTGGGGGTTAACACCATGCACAACTAGTTATTTTACATTTTTTGCTTTTCAAATAGTCCATTTAGCTCAATGAAAGAGACACTAAATAGAAATCTGCTTCAGTATACATCATGTAGCCAAACATACACATACACACACACACACACACACACACACACATATATATATATATATATATATATATATATATATATATATATATATATATATATATATATATATATATAAAAGTATACTTGATCTGAAAATTCATTGCCATTCATATGAAACATATATACAAATTGTGACTGCGGAAGCTGATGAACAGGGAAAACATATTGCTATGAATCATATGTCCAACCACTAACTGCAGAATATGTGTTGGACAGGAGAGAAAAGGCAGGATCATCATGGCAACAAATAAGCAGCAGTTACACATGGAGCATTTTAAGAGGCAGTTGCCCAAAATGCCTGATTTCTTGCTGATTTGGAATGATGTGAAAGCCATCCATTCTGTTGACATTAAAGTTTATCCTCTTTGAGACTAAAAATAATTTGTGGAACCAAGGGGGAATTGTATATATTTTTGTCATACACTAGAAGTCTTAAAGGTGTGTCTATGAAGGTAAGCTTGTATAAAAAGTCATGTTTTATTTTTACCCATTTCTTCAAGACTGTATTGTTTTTCACCCTACCTTGTAAAATGAAATCTATTTTGAACTGCAATTAGGTGTCCAGAGAATACTTTGAGTGGATGGACTTACAAGTAAATGCCACATTGTTTGAGAATGTAGGCAGAAGAAAAAAATCAAACCGTCATTTCCTGATGCTACCTGAAATTGCTCAGCTTTAGTTTAGTTTTCCCCATTGGAAGATCAGTATCAGTACATGCAACATCTTACAAAGTGTTCTGTATGAGCATCTTTTTTTCCTCTCTTTTTCCCTGGGAAGGATAAACTAGCTTTTAAGTTGGATAGACCTGTGCTTTTCTGACCAAAATAATTTTGTACCTGAAGAGTTGTTAAACTCTATGACTAAATGGAAATTTACCCTTTGTGCCTTTAAAAGGATTACATTGAACTGTGGATAACTTGTGTCTATACAAGGATTTGTTGTATAAAACAAGCTTTGTGGTAGCTTTTATGATTGCCTAAAAGAAATGCAACCATTGTTTTGGCTTAGAGCTGTATGTACCGAGTGAGTATAATATGGAAATAGTTCCCCTTATTCTACAGCAACAGGTTTCTGGAATTTTGAACCAGCAGCCCACATTGCACGGGCTTCAAAAAGATGTTGTCCCTCTATAAAAGATGAGCCAGGAAGATGATATATTGGCTTACATGGAGTTTCTTCAAAAGGTAAACAGCTTGGCAGCAACAAAAAACACAAGCCATGTTAAATAGAATTCTAGTGTCCCATTTGAGTGGGAACTCAATGAATGACTGTATGAACTTAGGCAAATCAGATATCCATAATTATCAAAACCAAAGCATAATATTAGAAAGGCCTAGTGATTCACCAGATGTCTATTCTCTTGTGTTTTATACTTGGATATTTATTATGGATATACCGGCAGAGTCACAACTGGCTGACGACAGATATTTTAGACCTGTGGCTAGAACACCATGTAAACACTGTAATAAAAATGTTAAAAATATTAAAAGCAGACATTTTTTAAGGGGCATACCCTAATAATGTATAAAAGTGAGTACCCAAGTAGTCCTAAAGCTTCTGAGTAGCTAGTTGTTCTGCATATTGCAGTGGCTAATAACAAGTCTTCATCTAAGTATTTCCTTTGCCAGCAACCAAGAAAAGAGTCACCATCTGATCAGATTTGTTTTAAATTTTCTAGTACAAGAAATACAGGCAAGCATTGTAAATTAGTTATAGGAATTCATTACAATTAGGTACAGATTTTTTAGTTTTAAATGTTATGGAACAGGACATATAACAAAGCACTGCATAGCTACTGACAACAATAATATGTTTGTGACGATGAATAATTTTGCCAACAAATTGTACCTAAAAGTGTAGTTATGAAAAGAGAGCCTATGAAATGTGGTAATGTTGCATGTTCATGTATTAAAAATGTAGTATTTGCTTTCTGTTATTGTGATATTATTAAGCTTGTTAACTGTAATATTATAGCAGAGGGAAATGGAATGCAGGGATTGCTTGATTCAGGAAGCAAGATTACACTAGTCAATTCAAAATATGTCTGTAAGTATAAAACAAATGGTAAGCAGAAAGTTGACATGATATGTATACATGGGAACAATAGAAATACCATATAAAACAGGTAGAAATACAAATGTCCTTTGACAAAGTGTTATGCCTATAGCTCACATACTTACCTTAATACTTGATGTGATAATTAGCCACACTTTTCTCCTTTTAAAAATCTATGGAACTTATGAGGGGAAGGTTAAACCAGTTGCACTTACAAATAATTATATATATATATATATATATATATATATATATATATATATATATATATATATATATATCCATTAAAGAAAAAGATGTTAAGCTAGAACACACAGAAAGAAGTTCAGATTTGGATAGGCTAGTTCACTTTTGTCAAAGTACTCGTGTTGTTAGATATGGAAGGAAGTTAGATTAAAGAAGATCAAAGATGAGTCTTGCCAAAGGACTACATCTGTTAAAATAATAAGGAAGTCAAAACAAGGACTATTAGAAAAGGTGAGTGCTGTGAAAATACACATTTTATTAAAGTAAAACAAGTATTTGGTGCGGGAACTGATAGGAAAGAATATGTACTTAAGTATATACTAAAAAAGTGAATGTAGAAACTGAAAAGGAATATATCTGGACCTAACAATGAAGAAAAATGGAAAAAAAGAACTCAAATAGAGTTCTATCCTTCTTGCTGCTACACCAAAGCAGAGCATCAGTCAAAAAATTGAAGCAGGTCTGTAAGGTTAAGTTAAAACACTGAAGGTGAGAAAAACTATACTGCCCGCAGCCCTGGGAAAAAAGTTATGTTCATGTGCTACATTTTATAGGGAATGAATTAGATGAAGAAAAATATTGTAGCATTATTTCTAGGGGAAGAAGCCATGGTCATCACTTCATATCAGAAGAATAAAGATAAAAATCATTGCTGACTTGGCTGATTTTCAGATAATCTATGTAAACTTTTAGAAGGTTCAATGGGAAGACAATGTTTTGACTACAACTATGAAAAGCACAGAGAAAATAGATGAGAAATTGAAGACAACATCTCACCACATACCCATACTTTGAATTAAGAACTGACCTGCTGAACAGGGTAATAAAACAGAGAGGACACATACTGAGTCAGTTATTAGTATCAAATCCATTGAGAACATTTACATAATGTTAGCACATAATTAGTCTCTGGTTGGTTATTTGGAAATGGATAACACAAAATCTTGGATTTTAGGCATGCTTTGCTAAGCTGGTATTATGAAGGAGAAAAAATCTTTGGTATAGCCTAACCAGAATATTAAAAGGCAGCACCCAACCCAGAGTTAAAATTCCTTTGATAACTTTAATAATTGTGGATGACACTTTTAAATGCATAGCTATGGACAATGTGAGTGCATGTACTGCATATGCCAAATAAGGTCCATCAAGGTATTCTAGTATTTATTTATTTAGTTACATGTTTATTTATTTAATTAATTTGCCTTTTATGCCAATGTACTATACCTAACAAATAGTATTTTTTCTCTAGAGTAAGAATTCACATAAAAATTTGTACTGACCAGAGTATTCCCTGAATGTCCTGAGCAAGACATGAACTCTGTCAGGTTTCATAGTGAAACAGTTAGTTATGCTTGCAAACTACCTCCAGACAGATGGTCGAATTGGGTATTTTTATAAACTTTAAAATCTGTTAGTGAATGCTATAGACGTAAATGGGAAAAACTGGGATGAATTCTTCATTATCATCTGCTGCTGTAAGATAAGTGCACTAAGTCCCAACTGGATTCATATTGTGTACATTGCTACATGATAAACATCCACAAGGCTTATTAGATATAATCAAAGTAACATGGGCAGATGAAGGCATCCTATTTAAAAGTGTGCGTGAACATTCCTTAGCTCTCCTGGACATATTATCAACAATTCAACTATTATGTCTACAGTAGGAAACATATAGAAAGAGGTCAGGAGGGGGTCTATATTACATAATCAAATGCTTAGGTGATAGTGGAGAATTAGCCATGTCTCACACACAGAAAATAACATAACATTTGTAGTCAGGAGCAAGTTCACATTCTCAGAGTTGTCTGGCAGGATTAGTTTAATTTGGCACAAGATAGAAACTATGCCTAGTGGAGAAAGACAGTTTCAAGTCATATCTGATAACAGAATCTCAGTTGCAAGCAGTTAGAGAAAAAGTAAGCAGAAAGAATGCTTAAACCTGGGGTCACAAAAGAATCCCATTCTGAGTGTAATGGTCCAATTGTACTGGTTCCCAGTTCAGAATATGTAAAGTTTTTCAATAACTTTAAAAGCTAAATAGGATCTATGAAACTGGTTCATATCCCATACTCCAAGTGTATCAATTGATTGAAACATTGGACATGGCTAAATTTTATTCACTTTTACTCTATCTAAAGATAGTTGGCAAACTCTACTAGCAAAGAAGCTAAAGAAAAAATGTCAATCTACACATCTGATGGACTTTTCCAGAACACAGTCCTGTATTTTGTTCTCCACAGAGCCCCAACATTTCAGAGGCTGACAGACAAGATGCAAATATATCATGCTGGATGATGTCATATTTTTTGTCCAAAAACATGATCTCCCTAAAGTCCAAGTCATTTTGAATTCCTGGTGTGAAGCTGGATTGACAGCTAGCTTAGTTACATATAACAGGGAAAGGACAGAAGTCCACTAGTTAAGCTATATAATATGCAAAGCGATTGCATAGCCCTAGATTGAAATAGTGGAAACCTTTCAGAACTAATGAAAACCAACCTAAAAAAGGCAGGTTAAGGCATTTTTAAGATTTGCAGGCCACTACAGCCAGTTGTTACCATACTGTGCCTTGACTGGAATAACCAAATAAAGGACCCCACTGAAGTTTCAAATCAGAAATGGAGCCGAACACCCCTTTTGAAAACTGAAAAGTCTGCTGTGGTTGTAACCTTCTTTGATAATCCTTTATTTCTCAAAATAATTCCTGACACATATGTTTTTCCATACAGTAGAAACTAAAAAAAACATCCTGCCTGTTATATTAGCTGAAAGCACAACAACATTGCAAGAACTTACTCAACAATTGAAATGGAATGGCCATCAATTATGTGGGCCCTCACCACCTTCAGATATTATTTACTTAGAAGCTAATCTGCAATCATTGTATACCACACCATTCCCCAGATGATAATAGTGTTATGCTTTCTCATTAGATATGAACATTCCATATAATTCCAGGTTCACTCATCATCAGGGCAACAGCCCATTATAAATCTCAACTATCTGGTATTTGTCAGGAAATATAGAATTGACTTCTAAATTGTGAGGGTGCATCTAAATACTGAGAGGGTCCTTTAAGTAATATATATATTTTTTGTTTTCCCATTACAAATCACCAACTTCATGTCATTAGCACAGGCCTGCAGCAGATTCTGTGGTGGCTACAAGAAATATAAACATTGTAGTTTAGTAAACAATTTTCAGAACAGGAGCATAAGGAGAGCAAAATAGTAATTTGTATTTCTGCACAGAAAATTTGAAATAATCTAACCAGAACAAAAGACTGAGAAAGAGATGAACTGGCTAGGGTATTGCCAAAGAAATGGTGAATTCAGGTGTTTTCATGATAGGAATAACAGAATCAGTAACAAATTAATGTCAGGCATTATCAAACAAACCAGTTTCTTTTTGATATGTTGCAACACTGAATTTTATTTAGCTCCAACAGAGATTTGGAAGATTGGACCCTTTCTTCTTTAATGGAGGGTCACCTATACACATTATCAGAGCAAATTTCATACCTGTCAGAAGCCTATTATTGAATGAAATAATTTTCCCATTTTAAAATGGCAACACATCATCATGCATATGTGTGTGTGTGTGTGTGTGTGTGTGTGTGTGTGTGTGTGTGTGTGTGTGTGTGTGTATGTGTGTGTGTATGCGTTGTAGTTTTTGGTTGAATGAGAGGTAGGGCCTGCATGTGCATACCATCCAGGAAGGGGGGGGGGCACCAAGAAGTGAGAGTGGAAGAGAAATACAACACATGTATCTCAAAAGAGAAATAAGCTTGTTGAAATTAAATGGGCACCTGCTTGCAATATCCCCTGTACATGCTGTTGTGCCATCTGTGCTCCTGGCCAACATTTATTTTAAAAGCCATGAGGAAATACCACCATGTAGGGGTCTCACCTAAATTCCCAGTTAGCACCACACTTTTGTGTATTTGTGGTTTGCCACTGAAGTATGCTAAAAAATGAAGACACCATTTTATTATTGCCTGAAGGTTGCTGTGGCTGAATTAGATTTTCTTCTTCTTTGTTCTTCTTGGTGCTTCCCTCTCTCTCTCTCTCTCTCTTGCTTTCTCCCCTCCCCCATTCCCCCATATTATACATTTCATGTCATGCTGTCACTCCTGTTCTCTTATTTATTTATTTTTTTTATTCATCTGTTATCCACATAACCCCACTGAAAAAAGTGCACCTTTTCAGGGTTGGCCCACAAGTATTCTCTGGCCAACTTATTTGCCCACAGTCACAGGATAGGCAAATATATATGGGAGGAATCAAACCATATACCATGGACTTCAGTAAGCAGCTCAATAACAACTCATAACTGTAATCCTCTATGCTACCAGACAGCTTTTTAAACTTGTTTCTTGGTGGTATCCCTCAATCCTATTAAAAGAGGGAGGGGTTGAGTATTACATATGCAAATGTAATTCTAATTAGTTGTCCAGGTGTATAAGATGTGCATACTTTTGCCCTTATTTTAAATTTTACTGGTTGAGAGGTATATTGGCTATCCAAAAAGACTCAAACCATCACTTCAGTGCTGGAGTAGTCATGTGACATACTGGTGGTTACTGGAGCTGTTGAACAAGGAAAAAAAACCTGCTGGAGGTCATGTGACTTAACTGAGAATTACTGAGGATATGCTAGACAGGAGAGAAGAGACAGGGAACAAGTAAGGAGTGGATGCATATAGAAGGCTTTAGGGGATGCTAGTTCACAAAAAATAGCATATTCTTTGAGTTCTGTAACAATAAAAATGTATTATGAGTATCCAGGGAGGCTGCTTAGAAAGGTAGGATTTAGCCTGAAAGCCAACCCTGTAGTGGAAAGTCTGAAGATGGAGTTTACCCTATTTTAGTTTAGGAGGGACTTTATGTTCAGCACCAAGGTAAATTACACATGCTGCTGGAATACTCTTGAAGCTGTGTCTAAAACTAAGCCTCCGAATGAACACTCTCATACATAAAATTGTGTTTAATTTCTCTTCATTTCTGTAAGACTGAATTATTTATTTTTATTTCCTCTTGTAAAATAAATCCAGTTTTGAACTGTAAGTTAGTGAAAAAAAGCTATTGTCTGTAATTGGACTTACAAGGAAATTATATCGCTTTTATATTATATTATGTATATATCACTTTCTTTCTTTCTTACTTTCTTTCTTTCTATCTTTCTTTATCTGTCTCTCTTTCTACACACACACACACACACACACACACACACACACACACACACACACACACACACACACACACACACACACACACCACGTTTTATAAAACAAAATAGAGGTAGAAAGCAGGTGCTTAGTTAAACCTGTAGATTGTTTACTGGAAGGAAAAAATGCCAGTGGCATGAATGAGCGTTCCTGAGAAGACTTCATAAAAAGAAATATATTAAGAAAGTTCAGTTCTAAGAATATTTTCAGCCTGTAACTGGTGAGCACAGCATTCCTATCCATCTCTTTCCTTTAACAAAATTAATGCAGTACCGTTACTGAAATGAAACCTCCTCTTCTGGTGGATCAGATAGTTTTGAGCATTTATTCAGCTGTTTTAGTTCTCCAGTCACAGGAGCCTTGTTAGCACTGACACATAGGTAAAACATTTTATATTCATAAAAAGTAATGTAAAATATAGTGGATTAGAGTAAACATTATTTATTTTGTTTTGTGATGCAATAACTGAATTTAATTATAAAGGTCTGTTTTATATTCTAGCATTATTTGTATAGCAATTCATTTTTAATTATTTTAAACATAATCTTGAATTATATCAATAAAACATCTCCATCATAGATGCAACAATAATTCACATGAACTAAATTTAAAAAAATCTAAAAGGAAGTGAAAGCCTTGTGGTTCTTAATAAGATGGTGTCACTGGCAACAGGTAAATTATAAATAACTGGAAATATTAGAATAACCAAAAAAACAAACAAAAAAAAGCAAAAAAGAAAACATGACCAATTAAAGCAAAAATATGTAGCGAAGGCGCTGTGAAATGAAAATGCTCAAGCTGAAAAAGGAAGCCAAATAATTTTGGAAGAGAGAGAAATCTTTTAATATCTACTTAACTGAACATAGAAAGATATAGGGTAGATGAAGAGGCTTATTAAAAATCTTCACTCTGAAAGGCTTATTAAAAGGGATGAGGAAGCATTGTTAGAAGGAAAGAGAAAATACAGAGGTGGAAAATGAAAAACTGCGTATTTAGGGATGAAAAGGATAAAAAATTGACAAATATACTGGGCCAGTTCAAGGGAATGTGGTGGCATGATCCTTCTCCCTTAATGCATTCAAAGAAGAAAGGATATGTAAAAGATCAGACCAACTTAATGAATATGAAGCACTGAGGCCTGATGGGAATCTTAGAAATTATTAAGAACTGGGGGATAACTTGTGATACTCGTAACTAAGATTTTTATAACATCACCAAAGGGGAGAAAGCTTCCTAAAATGGGAAGAAGGTAAACATGACTCTCTTTCAAAGCAACAACAGCAAGATGAATGCTGGAAATTGCTGAACATTCAGATTCACCTTAGACATACTGGATATCACGTAACAACAGATGAAGAAAAGGCTGTTAGATTATTTCAAAGTCAATGCACATAGATGAAAGGTTAGCATTGGCTTACAAAGGTAAAGACATCACAGACAAATCTTAAGGTCTTCTTTAACTGGATATCAGGATAATAGATCAGAAAGGAGTTAAGGGTATGCCCTTCTAAGACTTCATGCAAACATCTGACATGGTACCACTCAACAAATTAATGGATGAATTAAGAAACTTAAAGGAGTTTCAAGATGACAGTGGCCATACAGAGTTCTGTCCTATGTCATGAAAATGGCAAGTGTTTTTCTGCATGTCAGTACTGGAGTTATTCATTTCAATGACTTTGTACAAGATACCTGATGAAGACTCAACTGAAAAGTTTGCCTTTTTGTTGATAATGCAAACTTTTGCATCAAGCTTACTGCATGAAAAGTATAGAAAGGGAACAAAGATAGTCAAGATGTTCAAGAAGAGCAGAAATGGAAATATTTATGAAAGATTTAATCATGCCAAGGTTGGAAGACGATGAGGCTCAACAGCTCACAGTTAAGATAGGAGGAGAAAATTGTGATGTATAACCAATCTTCAGGAAAGTCTCAAGGAACAGATAGTATTCTTGTGGAAATTTGGAAGTTCGGGGGAAGAAAGTGATAATCTGGGAAAATTTGTTTAATAGTATTTTAAAAGGAGGAGAAGCACCAATGTCTTGGAAGAAATCTGTGGTGGCTCTAATACCTAAGGATGATGAAGTGCTATCAGATGCTGCTTCATGTAGACCCGTTTCAATTTTAAACCATGATTATAAAGTATTTATGTCTATACTAGTGAAAATAATAGCAAATGTATTACCAAAATTGATAGATGTGGAGGGGAGTCAAATATTTGACAATATTAATAGAGCAATGATGATCCAGGGGGGGAAGCAGAATATAAGAAAATGCAGCTGTTGTTGGTGCGCCTTGATGCAGAGAAGACATTTGACAGACAAGCTGAGATTTTATGAGTAGGGAAACTGAAACATTTGCATTCCTTGATGCAATAATAAGGTTAGTTATGAGGGTATGTGTAGATTTGGCAGCAAGAGTTAAAGTTGGAGGGTTCCCCTCTGATGAGTTGTGTTTGAAGAGAGGGAGCAGACAGGGGTACTCTATTTCCCCTTTGCAATTGCTTTATCTTTAGAGCCATTGGCAAAGAAAACAAGGCACTCAGAAGTTCAATGATATAATTATTATGGTAATTGAGAAAGGGTGGCTTTATTTGCATATGATATTACTTTATACCTGATAAATCCAGCAAAGTACAATGCAGTGTTGTGGAACATTTTGAGACAGTTTCAAGTGTTTTCATGACATAAAATTAACATAGATAAAACAAAGGCGATAGCCTTCAGTTATGTACCCCCACACAAATTGGTTCATATGCATGGGGACACAGTAAGATGAAATATTTAGGTGTATGGACTAAAAAGGCTTTTGTTATGGCAGCTAAGGAAATGTGGGAAGAGTCTAAACAAAATATAATACAAAAACTAAGAAATTGGAAACACTTGTTTATGGATACAAGCAGTGAAAATATGTTTAATCCCTTTAGTTTTATATACAGGTCAGCCATATTTTTATCAACCAGAGGACAAAGTTGTGGACAATAATTAATAATGAGTTAAAGGAATTTATTTGGAAGGGGAAAATGCTAAAGTTAAGTAGGATAAGTTGATCCTTCCAATAGAACAGGGTAGTGTAGGATTACCTGATTTGAAGGGATACTTTAGAGCTACACAGTTAAGGCTCAAATATATAACACAAGCAGAAGGTTATACATCAAAATGGAAAGGGATGATGAAGCAGTGGGAAGTTCAAGGAATAAGGAGAGAGTGGCATTTTGGATGCGGAGAGTAGCAACAACCATACAGAATATTACATTTCTAAACTAGCAGAAAACATTCGAAGAAATAAGCCAACATGAGACTGGAGAACCAAGATTTTGCTACAGAGATAACTACAAATAGGGATACAGAAAAGAGGTAAGAGGGGGCTAGAATTTGCTGAAGAAAATAGGCAAAGGAGCTAAGGCACTTGGAGCAAATAACTGGAGAGGGAAAGGTAACAGAGTGTGAGGAGGCCAAGAAGACTTTTGGACTGCAGGATTCAGATTGCCTTCCCTATCAGGAATTGATGTCAGAGTATGGGCAAAGAGAAAATAATAGGGGAATCCTAAGTAAAATACTTGCTCTGGTAGAGTTTTTGGTTGAATCTAGAACAGAAGCTACTGTTAAAAAGAAATAATATGTAGGGCATATAAAATATTGAACAATAGCTATAAAATCAATCAGAGGAAGTTAGAAATGTTTGGGAAGAGAGATTAGATAAACAATTCACAATTAAACAATGGGAAAACATTATGCATGTCTCCCAAGTATGCAAAAAAAAGTCTGGAAGATTTAGAATTTTTTTGAGTGTATGTTTTTGCATAAGTATTTTTATACCCCAGCAGACTCCAAAGAAATTTTCCTCAGGTAGATAGCAAATGTTAGATGTGTGATAAGGGAGAAAGAGATAACTGGGAATGTATGTTTTTGGAGTATAATTAGTTGGCAGACCTTAACAATTACCCACAGAGTACTCTGTCAGAAATATTGGGTGAGTGAATGGCTGTAACTAAGGAAATTATGCTTTTGAGCTGGGACACATGACTTGAATTTCCTAGACATTGAAGTATTGAATATTGTGTAAAAGAGATAAAACAACTAGAAGAGAGATCCTTAGCAAAGAGAAAGAGCAAATTGTGGGAACAATACATGCAGAATAAAGTTCAAGAGGAGGAGAAGTGAGGTTTAAGCAAAGGCAGGAACAGAGCAATGTATGTAATGTTGGATTGATGATAGTTATAAAGAAAGAAAACACATGTTTTGTATAATGTATCTAAATATGTATAGATGGAAAACTGATAATAGGGCTTGCTTTATTCTGCTTATGCATACTTGCCTATGTGTTAAGTGATAATTTAATACAGGTGTTTAAAAGAAAGGGAGCAAAGATACTTAACACGACTGGATAAATGTTTTATAACATGTCAGGTTAAAAACAATGCAAATAATTGGATCCATGAAACAAAAATCAAACTGATCAAAATGCATTTGGAAGAGAAATAGTACCTTCATTAAATATCCAAAGGGATGTAGAAAGTACGAATGTTTGATAACATAAAGTTAAGTAATTTACATGAGAAGCATCCAATCACAGCTGGCAGACTATTGATATGCAGGGGAATAATCAAGATAAATCAATAAGTGATAATCCATCTATAGACTGTTCATAAGGCTTAATCTTGCAAAATGTCTGCTGTTCTGGACAAAAACTCATTCTATTGATATAAGTAGGAAATAAATTAATGTGGACTGCTGCAGAGATCCTATAAATAGAGGCATCAATAGCTTAAAATGTACATTTGGAAAGAAAGGAGACAGAAAGGTAGATATTTTTGGAACAATTAATTATGACACCTGTCAAAGGACTCAAAATGGCTGCCAAAGTATTATTAGAGAAAAAGAACCTTATGAGAACAAACTGACTCGGAATGAAGAAGCAAGATAGGAAGATGGATGTCTGAGAGAAGAAATAAACAAGTATTAATTTGTAGAAATAGTAATGAAATGTAGCAATACACCACTAAGAAAAGAAGTACATTCAAAACAGATAAAACATCCAGAATATTTGTGGTAAACTAAAACAGATGATTTGAGCTCTGGGACTGAAAGAAAAACATAAACTTTCTGTTTGGCAAGATTTCTAGATTATTCAGGAGACTCTGAGATGGTCAGACAAGGTGAACCAAGTGATCACAATCTATCATAAAAGAATATGTTTTATATAGCTCAAATCTATATGCATATAATACTATTTAAGATTAGGTACATATATTTGGTACTTAATTATTTTGCTATTATTTAAGATTATTTGTTGCATTGCTTTTTGTTTCTGCATTAACAACAACAATCTTTCCTTCTTTCTGTGACTCATTGTATCATTGTTTTTGTTATGTATACTCTTAGTTTTCCACACATTCCGTTCTATCGTGCCATACCTTTCAAACTCTTAACCTATGAATTCTGGTCAAAGTAAAAAAAAAAATGGGGGAGGGGCAAAGACCAGAAATCAGAGACAGATTTTAAAATTGCTCTTAAAAACTTAGAAAGTTGTTAGAATAATAGTTTCTGAAGGATATGAAGTCTGAAACTCAAATGTCTGTCAATATTTAATGACTTCAGTCATCTGTGATTCATCAGTAAAGCACAAATTTTATAAGGAAAAGACCAAATATATTCTGCAAAATTCTGGATGGTTGAAAAGTACGGGTATGACTGGGGCCTTAATATGAATGGCATTACTTTTCCAGTTCTTAGTGCTCATTAGCTTCAATGCCTTTCTAAAAACTTAAGGAAGCAGACTGTGGGATGTGTGTGGCACTTAAAATGTGTGATATGGTTAGGGCAAAGGACCATTGCACTGGTAGAGCATGTGACATTTGCAGGAGAATCAAGCAGATGGCAGTGGGTTGTCTAGTTATAGGAAAATGGGCAGCATAGGCCAGCATAGGTGGCACTGAAGGATAAAGCCATGACTACTTCCCAGGTGACCCAAGTTCAACTAGAAACTTATGTGCTTGATTGTACTGGCAGAGAAGCTGGGTGAACTCAGCTGTGGTAGGGGCTGGATATAGTCTTCTGTAAATGCTGCTGATATCCTTAGGAGGAGGGGTTGTGATGAAGAAGGTAGCACATGGACAGGCATTAATTATACTATCCACCAATGGCTGGTAGTCTTCACAGTGAGTGGACAGTCCAGAGATTTATCAGAGACATATACTCTTATGGGGAAGGGTATTGTGTGCTACATTGCTGATGCAGTTTTCTCATTCCCTTTCTTCAGGGTGTAAGATTAGGCCATTCAAAATGCTGCCATGATATCAAATATATATATATATATATATATATATATATATATATATATATATATATATATATATATATATATATATATCTAAAGAGAGAGAGTGAGAGAAGAGACAAAGCATCCTCATGGCTGCCTGAATGATACTCCTCACCCCTACCTTGGACATTGTTTACCTCATTTCCTGGTGAAATCCTCAAGCAAAAGAAAGAATTAATTTTGCATTATCAAAGGGAAAGCTTGATGGCTGTGAAAAACCAAACGAAACTGGAAGCAGCAAAGTTTATTCCGGTACCTCGGCTGAGTGCCTTCAAAGGAATAAAATCATCATTTTCTTAGCTGCTTTTATATTATGCAAAACATCAATTATACAATTAAGTATTTGCATAAATGCCAATCAGAGTTAAAGAGACATGTAATGAAACACAAGATTTTCTTTAAATACATTCAAAAAGAATTTTCTCTGAATACATTCAAAGAGAAAATGTGCAAAAATCGAATACATCAGAACACACAATATAATTTACTGACCAAATATCAAAGTGTAAGATTTACTTCCAAATTCATACCCTTAGGTTTTAAAGTGCTAAATTTTAGAATAAATCTACTTTCAAGTTTTAAAAGGTTCTGTAAATAATTACCATTCATACCAGGGGCAGGTTTGGCTAAAGCACAAAAAAATAAAGAATCCATAGCCCCATTATGAACTGAATTAAAATGTTCAGCAAATGGACTATCAATTCTAGCATTTCTAACATCTCCCATGTGTTCCAAAATACGTATTTTTAATTGGGTTTGAATCAAACCCAAACTTCTCCGGTTGCGTTTAACTAGAATTTTCAACCAAGTAAGAGAACACTGAAGAGAAGCTGCCTTCCATTCTTCCAAATAAGCAGCCTCATCATCCGAAAATTTATAAGCAGGTAGTTATCAATTCTAAGACCCCTTGGAGTGATGGAAAGTTCAATGTACTTTTCTAATAAACGGATATCATAAAATAAGGAAGTCTCTTTAACCCTTATTTTTTTCAAATCATCAAACTTTTTGTCAAATGTATTGTTACCAGATATTGTCCACGGGTCAAATTGCGCCAGTTTATCTTCCCTTTGTTTCAGTAGATTCGCAAACAGAAACCCATTGGTAGACATTATGACAACACAATAATCCAGTTTCTTCGCAGAACAATACCAAAAACCAAGCAAGTAGAATGTGAAAAAACAAACGAAACTGGAAGCAGCAAAGTTTATTCCGGTACCTCGGCTGAGTGCCTTCAAAGGAATAAAATCATCATTTTCTTAGCTGCTTGTATATTATACAAAACATCAATTACTTAAAAGAAACTTAAAAGAAATTTTGAAATGTAAGTTCAATTGGAATGACAGGCTAGGTTCTGAATTGATCACTTTACCTAATGGTATGTTTAAGTGTGGTAAATGCAAAATTTGTACAAATGTGAAGAATTTATCAGGCAGCATGATAAATGGGGTGAAATATATTGCTCAGAGCCATTTCAACTGTAAATCTTGTGGGGTAGTGTACATTATTGGTTGTGATTGTGTTCAAAGTAAGTACTATATTGGCCAAACTAAACGCCAATTAAAAATACGTATTTTGGAACACATGGAACACAGTTTCGTTTGGTTTTTCACATTCTACTTGCTTGGTTTTTGGTAAAGCTTGATGGCTGTCAGGCTCAGAGGCAAAAATAATCTAGAAAAATTTTGACAGAAAAAAACAGAGGAGTAGACCAAAAGAGACATATCTGGATGGAAAAAGTAAGGAGACCACAAAAGGGAAGAAAAGAAGACAGAGTCCAAGCTGGAAGGATAGGTACAGGCAGAAGTGAAAAATAATGATAATGAGGTCAAACCACAGGTATCCAAGTAAGCTATGGTGGCAGATATAATGACTAGTTGTGGTCCTGAACAAAGCAGAAAGGCTTGGGAGAAGAAGGCTGATGGGGGGGAAGGCAGACAGATAAATTAGCTCTATACCAAATACAGTATTCTGGTTAGCCAAAAAAAGTGTAGCAGTACTCAGATATGGATTAGAAAGATACATATCAGCTCAGGTCTGAAAAAAAAACTGACTTTGACACATACAATGCAAATCTGAGTTGCAGCTTAAGCTCTGGGAGTGCTGACTGGGGGAGGATGGAAGTGAACTGCCAGTCCTGGATCTCCTTATCTTGGGGTAGAAACACCAGTGGTTCTGTTTGGTTGACCACCACCGAATGAGTAGAGGCTTTTCAGGGAGAGAAATGGCCAGGACAAGGGACATGGGCTTTGGGCTCCCAAGCCATGATGACAGACATCATTAATGTATATGTTATACCAGGCACATAAAGAAAGAAGGTATATGAATCCCCATGATGATACATGTGTTCTTGACAGCTGCTATGGGCTTTGTTGGGGCCTAAAATAGATTTATCCACATTGCTAAGGTGCCAGTGAGGGTGCAAGCCAACTTCATATCTGCTGTGTGATGAACTGTCCAGTCGGGTCTAGCCCAGGACCTAGGGTCTCCAAAATATCAGGGAAATTGGAAAATAGAAAAAGTTATCTTTAATGTTGATGAACACAACATATTGTAAAATGACTTGTCAAGGTTATTCACCTAGGGAAATGAAAATAAAGTGTTTGTTAATAAGGATAAAACAAAGCACATCTTCTTTGGCTGTACATTTTGAAAGGAATAACTAGATTTTTAACCATGAAATTGAGAGGAAAGACACCTAAAGACATAAGGCGTTACAGTGGTTGTGAATTTGAATATTAAGATCCATGGTGACTACACTGTCAACAAATACAGCAAATTTATTGGATGAGTAAAGAGATTCACACAACCCAAGAAAGAAAATTTGATGAAACTAATGTATGTTATTCTAATATGATCAAAAATGAAGTATGGACTTGGCCTTGATTCCCCTTATTTGAAAACATTCAGTGTTAAAAGTGAGGAAGAACAAAGAGATAATGTCAATGTCCATGGTGACTACACTGTCAAAAATACAGCAAATGTATTGGATGAGTAAAGAGATACACACAACTCAAGAAAGAAAATGTGATTAAATTAATGTATGTTATTCTAATATGATCAAAAATGAAGTATGAACTTGGCCTTTATTCCCCTTATTTGAAAACATTCAGTGTTAAAAGTGAGGGAGAGCAAAGAGATAATGTGTAACTTAGAATGTTTCGATTATAAGGATATATTTAAACATTTACTTATTTTTCAGCCATATATTGACTAAATGGATAAATACTTTGGAAAATGGATAGCTTAAGGAAAAGAGAGAGCATAGGTCAGATCCTTCTCATTAGAACTATGACAAGGCGGATTCACTTTATAACCTCGAAATGCTGAAATATCGAATTTCAGTATCTCGAGACTATAAAACCGAATCCACAAAACACCGACAAACAAAAACCGCGAAACCACATAACCGGAAACACTGCACACACTACACTAAACATACAACAAAACACCCACATCACAACATAAACAAAAAAACAACACACATACACAACTCACACACACATAAGCAGGGGGGCAAGACCACCTGCACCACCCATGTGGGGGGCTGCGCCCCCACACCCCCTACTTTTATATACTAACTCCGAGATCGCACAAACACAACACAAAAGCTCACTCACACACGCACATTCTCCAATCCCTCACACACACTCTAACTCCCACTCAAAACCCTTACAAAACACTCACTTACCTGACATAACACCTACATTCAAAAATGGCACCGTGGACCAACAAAACACAAACCCGTACATTACATAGCGCAACTTCATAATCGCGAATTCGACATATTTTCGACATATGTCAAATTTGCGATAATGAATGTTCCCTATTTTGAACATTCGACTTTATAGCTTCGAGATACTGAAATTCGACATTTCAGAATTTCGATGTTATAAAGTGAACCTGACAAGGCACAATAATATCATAAACTGATTCTCTGAAAGAGATTTTAAAGACTGGGGTACTCTTTCATTTTAGCAGAGAAAGTACAAATATTCGTGCCTTAAAAGGAATCATGTGAAAATTGTGTTGACTCAATGTGCAACCATAATTATTCATCCATGACGGTATAATGTCTATATCTGAACAAACTATTGTTTTGTATTGCATGGTGCCACCACATGAAAGGGGGAGGAGTAAAAACGTAGGGTAATCCCTTGAGGGTTAAGGTAGAATGTGGGAAATTTTGTTAAATTTGTTCAGTGAATAAGGGAGCATTGAGGAAGAAAGAGAGCACAGTCTAGAGGGCTGTATGTCTGCCATGAACAAACTGGAAAGTCCAAGCTCCAAAGTGGAGATATAGTAACGGCTGTCTGAAGTTCGGAGCAAAGTCATATCAGATAAGATAGAATTCTGAAGCCAATTGGGTCAGCCAACAGTAGTCATTCTACTTTGTGGTTTAAGCTAAAGAAAGAATAAGAATATTTATGCATTACTGCAATATTTTAGTTGTGTGACCATTGCTGAGATGAGGGAATATGTCAAAGATGAGTTAGTAATATGGAGACAAGAAGAAGTAAACGTAAACATGATATGCGGATATGTAGAGAAGGATTAGTCAGAGAATTAAACAAAGGATTGAGGATCTAGCAAAAACAGAAGACAGCCAGACCAGTGTGATGTTTAATAATATATGACTACCAGCTAAGCCAAACAATGCACCACATAAGGGGTAGAAGAAGGTTGAAGGCATGGAGGTGAAAGAAGCAGAGCAAAATGAGACTAGAGAAAGAAAAATAAAGGAGTTTCAGGGATGAAGACAACGTGAGATGAAGTTTGCAGACATGGTTAAGAAAGAGATTACATGTATTTTAGAAATATAGAAAAAAACAAACTATGAAGATTGAAAGAATGAGGCTACCAAAGATGATAAATCATGGAAGAAATGGGGACAGCAGAATTATTGAATGAATACTTTGACTTAGCCTTCAGAAGGGGGAAGGACACAATGATGGGAAGGAGATATGACATTATCTTCATATTTGATTTCTCACATTACTGCTCAGGTTAATGAGTGTTTTTTTTTTCTTTCCCTTGTTATAAAGTATTTTTATGTTGGATGACCACCAGGAGGGTTTGCTTTAAAAGTTTTAATTGTTTTGGCTCTTGATGATACTGTTAGATCTACAAATTTGTCTAAAAGGGCATAAAACACTATATAGAAGTTAGTTTCAGTGTCATTGTCAAATGTAGCAATGTCATGAGTAAGATTAGAGATTTCATAATTTAATTACATAATGTTTACCCTTTTGAAACCCTTAAATATGGAGTATTGCATACAATGCAGATGCTTGTTTTTAGAATAAATGCCATGGGTTTGTAGTCTGACTTAACAGAAGTAAGATATACTTGGGGAGTGGAATAGGTACAGGCAATCTTAATGATGGTACAGGCAATCTTAATGATGACCAGATCCAGAAACCTTTGGCCTCTAGTGGGTTCACCAGTTATTATATCCAGGAAATTCTTAATTATCAGATCTAGAAATCTTTGAGCATACTCTGCTTTAGAAGTGCACTTGTACCATTTGATGGTTGGTAGGTGAAGTCACCTAGGATAATGGAGTGATTGCTCATAGGAATCTCTTCAAAAATGTCATGGAATCTAACATGATCATCTAGAAATGTGTATGGGTTCTGTTGCATGCTATTAGATGGTGACTTGTTTTGTCCAGGGCAACTTGAAGTTCTAGGACCTTAGTTTGTTGCTGTCTGGATATTATCTAGAGGAAATGTGATCCTTTGCAAATATGGAAGCGCCACAGTTTCCAGGAAGCCTGAATACATGATAATTACAAAACCAAAACATGGAGGGAGTGATTTCTTTACTTTACTTTACTTTTCCATTGTAACCAAATTTCTGTAACTACACAGACATGGACATGTCCCAGATGCAGAAGCACCTCAAGATGAGACAATTTGTTACCGAGACTCCTGGCATTGTGAAGAACCATATTAATGTGATCCAATTCAGGCTTTGAAAATTTTGCTAACTTGGGATGTCCATTAAATGGACTCCGCCTAAAAAGGCTGTATGGGAGCAGCAAGGGATTTTGCCAGTATGCTGAAATACTTAAAAGAGAGTTGCAGACCCTCCCTTGTAAAACAAGAAAGACTACCTATCTTGTCATCCCTGGCTGATATATACTGGATTCCCCTGTAATTACACCAGCTGTTAAGCCAATTGTTAAAGCCAATTTTTCTCTGTTTATACCTAAGAATCCTTATTGGTGAAAGAAGGATTGTACTTAGGACTAGAGCCTTACTTACATCTATTGAATGCCTAGAAAGTTCTTACATGTCTCTCTGCATGTCCCTCAGAGTTTTGAACCCTGTGTAATTCACTCCCATGTGAACTACCACCATGTTATATTTGTACTTGTCTCATGAAAGGGTTGTGAAGGTCCCTGTAATGTCTGTAATCTGCTACCTAACTGGCAACGTACAATAACCATATCATTATCTAGCCTGGTGAGTGAACAATTGGTATGTGTAACAACTGAGTCACTGATTAGTAGTACATACTTAGCAAAAGCCAGTTTAGCATTACCTGGTTGAGAGCACGTAGGCTGTTGGTGACTTTTTGGAGTAAGGTGCCTGTGGCCAATGGTCTGTCTATCATAATTAGAAATACCTTTGGCTACATTTACTTTACTTACCTAAACACCTAAGGAATGAAAGGCCAGCCTGCTAGATACACCTTGTTGCCAGCCTTTGAGTGCGAGGTCTCCTAAGACAGTGTACAAACTGCCTTATGGTCGCAGATAATGATACTTAACACTAATAATTCCATGTGTGAAAGGTTTACACCTACATAAATAATCTGGATATTTCCATCTCATTTAAACACATGCCCTCTAAGTTTCATGCACTTCTACACAATCTTTTACAAATCACACCAAAATGTCTTATGCTGAGGCTGTTAAAAAAATCACTCCTAAATCCTCCTACAAATTAAGTCTTGGCAAAAATCAGGCTACTAAAAAACCTCATGTATACCTCCCATAAAGATTGATCCTGAGCAAAAGCACTTCATATCTACCAGTTTGAACCACAGAAACAATAGAAATGTTTTAGTGATAAGTAACTGTGTCAGACACACTGACTTGTCACTCACAAACCTGGACAAGTAGAGAGTTAAAGTGAGGTGTCTTTTAGACACCAGGATCTCTGATGTTACAAAGGACCCAAACTGTGGACTAATATAACTATGGCATGGTAATGGTACCTAGGGGAATAAACAACTTGAGGAGAAATGCGGGAAAAACACTAGTCCTATGTTGAGTCCTTTTTCATTTCAAATGATGCCTAGGTACAAAGAAAAGATAACTAGCTGCAGGAACTGTTTAAATGCCAGGTGTATTTCCCAGGGGGATCTAGTATGTGCCAGCATGGGAAGAGATGCTGAACAATCCAGCTTACTTTGTTATTAGTGATCGGCATCTGTCTTTCGAAGGATTTCACAAACTGGCTAAAGCCTTTGCTGCCCCCTGCTTTTTTAGACAGAGTCCACTTCATGGAAATTATACCATATCTACCATGTCCATCCAGAAACTAGATCACATTAAGGTTACCCCTTAATGCCAGAAGTCTATATAATAAATTGCTTTGTTTTGAAGCCATTCTCCATGTGGAAAACATCCATGTCTGAATAGTTGTGGAGGCTTGGTTTATATATAAAGAAAATATTCCTTCTATATTGGAGTTTTGTGCTTTTTATGACTTTAGACCCAATGGCATCTGTTGTGGAGTCTTCATATTTGCTAAGCAACATATTACCTGTATTCAACTGCATAGGGACCAACAAATTGAACTCTTTGGACTACATTTCCCCTAATGACCATGTACAATTCTGCAGTGTTATAAATGATCTTCCTATTAGCAAAAACTAAATTATGTTAGGTGACTTTAACCACTCATCAATAAATTAGGAAACATATACCTGCAATGCTGGGTATGCCCACAAATTCCTAGACCTAATGAATGTAAATTCTCTTTAGCTGTTGGTAAATAAACCTACTAACAAATAGAGAAATTCTGATCAGAATCACCCAAATATGTCTGTCTCTTGCATTACTCCATTGCTACCTCATTCTTTGATGATGTCTAACCCCAAAAGTGTGATCTTTTCATTTAAACTAAAAAAACCTCTCCCTTAAACTTGAATTTTAGGACTACAAATGTATCAACCTCAAACTCTTCTATCCAAAATAATATCAAATTTCAGTTATGAGGACATATCTTCTGACATTGATACAGCAGCAAAGTTCACAAAAGAGTTCTACACCCATTTAAACAAGTACATAGAGTTAATAGTCCCTACCAGAATCAAGTATCATAGAAATCAAAAACCAAACACCCTGGGTGATCCTCAGGCACACATAAATAATACAGCAAAAGAAAAAAGCACCTTAATTATTCAGTAGATCTAAAACGTATTTTCAATGATAATATCACAAGCAGTACAAAAAGCTGAATAATACCATCAGATTCACTAAAGCAGCCATGAACTTAGGTTGGTCTCTGAAGCCAAAAATAATTATAAATTCCTTATTTTCTCTATTAGAAAACTGAGAAATAATACCCAGTATTGCTCTGAACTTATTCCTAACCCACCTCCTAGTTTGATACAATAGGCATTACCAATTAGCTTGTGAACAATTTCATCCCCAAGTCTTTTATCTTAAGCTCTTAAACACCTGAATCCCATACTCCCCCAATTATCTCTACAGATCATTTACTGAAAGTGCTAACCAAGTCCAAAAGTACTTCCTCCATAAGACCCAACTAATATCCCTGGATGCTTAATAAGTACTGTTAAACAGCCATTAGTAGACACAGTCCTTAAAAATTTTAACCTAAGTTAAGCTACTGGCTTTGTTTATCTGGTTTGGCAAACTTGCATCAAACCTGGGAAAATTGCAGAGCATTCAGCCTTACAAGCCTCATCTGCAAGCCCATGGAATGTATCATAACTGACCCCATAAATGACAATATGAAGAATCTTATTTGATATGGATCCCAGCAGAATTATTTTGTGAAGGGTAGATCCTGTCTGTTGAATCTGAGAAATTTCTTCCAAAGGGTTATGGAGGTTATAGATGCTGCCCAAGCATTACACATGGTGTATTTTATTCTGGCAAAGGCCATTGACACCATTCCCCATGCTGGCATCACAAAGAAGCTAAATGCTTTAAAAATCAACACATATTTGCTAAGATGGAGAGCAAACTGATTGAAAGACAGAGCCTACATCATAAGAATTGCAGATGCCTAAGAAAATATAAAATTCACCAGTAATGTCCCACAGGGATTTGTGCTTGGTGCTGCCCTTTTTGGAGTTTTCTTCTGTTCAGAAAAGATACAAAACTCAGACTTCAGCCAAGCCAGTAAGCTCTTTATTGAAGAACATGATCATGGGAGACCAAGTAAATCGAGCCTGTGTCTCCCAGAGCAAAAGAAGAACTCCTATTTTTATGGAAAAATCACCAGTATAAATGAAACAGTTTTTGCTGCCTGACCAGAAAGAACAATACATGTCTCTACAATATCCTGCTGACGGTAAGTCCATGTCTTTTCTTCTCATAACCTTAAGCACACTGAATAACTAGTTCTATTTCTGTATAGCTGAGCAAAGTATGAGAATACGCTTATGTCAGGAGAAGAAATAGCATCTAAGTCACATGGACCTAGAACTCCATTTTAATTCAAAATGGATTCCACTCAATTTATTTTCTCAAAAAATCTCATTTCTTCACAGTCCCCCATTTGATGCATTGACGCATCAGTCACACCACATCCTCATCACCAAACTGAAAGCTGTGAATATGCACAGGCAACATTCAACAGACATTGTTTACATGCTGTACTAATGTAATCTTCACATGTACATTTTTTCTCAACTGTTAATGAAAATCAATTTAATAGCAACAAATACAGCCTGTCTACCTGTAATGTTAAGTTTTTGACAATTAAACTTCTTTGATTTATTGTTTTATCTAAGCACATTATCATAAATCCTTCTAAAACTGCTTATTGATACCAAGCTTTGCATAAAACGAGAAATAATGTAAGAATAATTCTAACCAACATGGCTTCTGTTCTGCAGTACAAAAACCCTAACTCCCAAATAGTTTTTGGTGCCCTACAAGCTGGATGTTTGCCCACTCCAGACATGATAAGTCCATATGGGGAAGGTCCTTTAAATGCAGCCTTTTCTAGATTGTGACATTAAATCTATGATGCCTCAATCCTGCTGACTGTGTTATTAAGGGTTACAGTCATTACAGTCTACGTTTTTCTTCCACTGAACATTTCTGATTTCCTCCTGAATTTAGGGTGTCTGTATGATGAATGGATGGCTTTACACATCCAGGATAACAACTATCCCACAATCAATCTTTTTGGAAGCCACAAATAAGCTTTGCATCCATATGTAAAGTTAATTTTATTAAACAGTTCAATAGATGAGGTGGCTAGAAAAAAAAGTCACAGTTCATTAGTGTTGTGTCTAATTTGGAGGGGTATTGGCTAATAACAGTCAAATAAGATTACTGCAAGTAGATTATTCAACTGAGATGATGCTGATTATATTCTGAAATATGAATTGGTGTGTTATGGGAGGGATACCTATCTCCCTTACTGATAAAACATTGCTGTAAGGTAGGTTGACAGTAAGGGTTCACAGGCAGTATAGTTGACTTTGCTGCAAGGTTTGGTAAGAAAACCTTGTTGCTGGATATAGGTACCCATTTTTTTCTCTATACTGGACATAGTAGAAAAGAATAATATGTCCTTGTTGTCTTCCTGGTGTTTGGCATCTACGGCTCAGAAGACTTTTGGTATATTGATGCATTGTATATGGTTTGCTGACATGGGTATGCCTGCCTCCTGAGTAGAGGTAATGGCAGAACACATCCAGCAATTTTCCATTTTTAAAGTTTTGGTAATAGGATGCTAATGTGTTTCACTTCTCTTGGTGGAAGAAAAACAGTATTAGTGATGTTCAGGGAGTAAGAAATGCAGCAGCAGCAGGACAGAGATAATTGTAACATTAATTCTGAAGTTGCAGTACTATAGAAATGGAAATAATTGCAGTGGCTGTTCAAGGAATTGTAGGCAGGGGCGAGTTATTCTGGCTCAATGATTACTTTGATTACTCTCAACTACAAATGGTGCTTAGTCATTTGATTCCCATGACAAATCTAAAGTCAGATAATCTGGGTCACTGTTTGATTACATCACAGGTGACATCAGGTCACATATTTTCTCATCCAGTGGTAGCAGGTTGGGTCCTGGCTCTGGTCTGACTTGAACCCTCAAGGTTAGGGTTGATAGTAAGCATAGCTGCTCCTGGTCCTAATGGTCCTTCCTGGTGTTTGGCATCTACGGTTCACAAGACTTTTGGTATATTGATGCATTGTATATGGTTTGCTGACATGGGTATGCCTGCCTCCTGAGTAGATGTAATGGCAGAACACATCTAACAATTTTCCATTTTTAAAGTTTTGGTAATAGGATGCTAATGTGTTTCACTTCTCTTGGTGGAAGAAAAACAGTATTAGCGATGTTCAGGGAGTAAGAAATGCAGCAGCAGCAGGACAGAGATAATTGTAACATTAATTCTGAAGTTGCAGTACTGTAGAAATGGAAATAATTGCAGTGGCTGTTCAAGGAATTGTAGGCAGGGGCGAGTTATTCTGGCTCAATGATTACTTTGATTACTCTCAACTACAAATGGTGCTTAGTCATGTGATTCCCATGACAAATCTAAAGTCAGGTAATCTGGGTCACTGTTTGATTACATCACAGGTGACATCAGATCACATAATTTTCTCATCCAGTGGTAGCAGGTTGGGTCCTGGCTCAGGTCTGACTTGAACCCTCAAAGTTAGGGTTGATATTAGGCATAGCTGCTCCTGGTCCTAATGGTCTTTGGTGGTTTCTGGCATTTCTAGGTGACTTTTCTCCATCACTGTGGATTTTCCTGATGTTAGAAACAGCGATCCATGCTGCTGAACCAACACCTTGGATGAGTTTGACAGCTACTGTTGTGTGGATTGCCAAGAAAGGACCATTTCATCTGGACGGAAGTGAATGCTGTCAGGAAAATGATTTAATATAGATTTCATCACCAAGTATGAGTTCATATTTGGAGTAAGAGTAGGGATGCTTTTGAGCTGATGCTACTTAGAAGTGGGTCTGCTGCAGAATAAAAACAAGTCTTTATAATAAAGAAAAAAATGTTTTACTACTATTTTACTATCTCAGAAGTTTGAGGGGAATGAGAACAATGATACTGAACAGTCATATTCATTTTTATGGAACACCAGACTACAATAATAGCATTTTACTTGCTTGGATAGAGTTTAAACCACTCAGAAAATATATCTACAATTACTAATAAATAATAAAAAGTTTGACATTTAGGCAGCTCACAAAAAAAAAAAAGGTTTCTGTGATTCTATGGTTTGATGAAGCAGTTGTGAAAGCACTTACCTATGCATTAAAACATCCACCTTTTATTTTATGAACCAACTGGCAGTGTTTTATTTCATTGGTATTTTGCTTTCATTTATTTTGCTGTGTTTTTCCAACAGAATATTTATTTCAGCCGCATTATTATTGCATATGTGTGATTTATTTAATGATTGTCGGTGAAGCTTTTAATTAAATGCATACATGTCATAATTTAATCATATGCTGAATAACCCATAAATGTAAGGGGCATATTAGTTAGTGTGGCAACTTAACACATGACAATTTTTTTTCCTTTCCTATCATAATATTGACCATACTGAATAACTGGGGTCCGAATGGAGAGATAAGTCAGCAAGCAAATGAGAGTAGTATTGTCGAAATTGGATTCATCCTCAAGTGTTGATGAGTACCTTCATGAGGTGGACCCCGTTTTTCACAAAACCTCACCAAGACTACACTGATGTATAGCCTGTATTTATATAGCATATATCATGGACAGACGTAGTTCAAAAATGAAAAAAGACAGCTGGGTGCACAAGACCCAGGATAAAAAAGTGTCCAATCCTGGTAGGCACACTAGTGCCAGGACTGGAAAAAAACGACAGTGTAGAATCCTCAAAATACAGAAACATTCCTACAATGGGGCCAGATTAGGCCCAGGGGGAGGATGGCCCCACCTGTTGAAGAAGGAAGTAGTAGTCCACAAAAATCACAAAAACTGATGGGCCAAAGAAGAGCCATAAAGATGACAAGAGTGGACTATTGAGGATAAGAAAGAAATTATATATTGTTACTATTATGCAAAAAGCCCAAAATTTCCAGACACAAGATATACAAAAAGATTAAGAAAAAAATTAGAGGAAAGACAAATACTTGCTTCAAAAAATCATGTTCATTAATACAACAGATTTGTGAAAAACAGTATATAGACCAAGAAACTTTGAACTGTTTGGAAAAAGAAGCATCTAAGGAAGTGTGAATATATAAACAACAAAACCTAGACATTTTTGAAAAGTATAAAAAAGAAATATGAACATGGGAAATAAAGAAAGATTTGATATGGTGCAGATTTTATGCAAAGGCGAAAGCAAAATTAGTCAATATGAAGTAGACAGCCCCAATGATTTCCAAAGAGAAATACAGGCAAAGGCATACAGATATGGAAAATTTCACAATAAAAAAATAATATCACAAAGAGGGAATGTACAAAAGAAGATTAGTAAAGTAGAAGTTAAAAAATAGAAGTTGAAGTTATGGAGTGCCTGCGAAGTGAAGGATTTGGTGTAGGAGGTCTAACACAGGTTACATCACAGCGTGATGGAGTGAGTCCCCAAAGTAAGGAGAAACAGGAAGATCAGGAGATATCTGAAGAAGAAATATGGGCATGGAAAAGAAAAAAGAGATTTAATATGGTGTAGTATCTATGCAAAGGAGAATGCAAAACTAATCAGTATAAAAAGAGCAGCACCAAAGATATGTGATGAGAAATACAGGCAAAGGAATCCAGACATGGACAACTTTACAATACAAAAATAAGAAGATAGAGGAAAAGTAGAAAAGGAGATTAGTAAGAAATAGAAACTGAGGTTATGGAGTACCTGTGAAGTGAAGGATTCAGTGTAGGAAATCAAATACAGAAAGCACCACAACAGGATAGAGCAATGGACATAAAAATTAAGGGGAAACCAGTAGAATGAGAAGCAATAAGTCAGGTGCCATATGAAGATATTTTGGAGCCTTCCACAGGAAATCAATATAAATATTCACTTGAAGCAAGGGCAGGAACAGGAAACTGTGGAAACTCTGACACCGTTAAAGTTGAGGAGTGATAGGACAGTATATTCCCATATGATAGAGCAATGGATGGCACAGGATAAAATTGAAGAGAATGTGCCACAGGAAGATGCTACAGAACCTTCTATAGTATGGCTGCAGGAAATGGAAGGCAAAAAAATGTGCCCTCAGTTTAGAAGAAAATGAGGTAAGAGAAGAGTTGCTTGATTTAATAGAGATAGTTAGACATATTAAGATCAATGAAAGAAATAGACTGCAAAAGGTCAATAAGACCCAAAAAGTCAGATGTTTGATAAAACAAATGAACACAGTAATTAGATCCATGTGAAATAACATAAATAAACAGGAAATATTACTGTGCAGCTAAACTAATAACTGATAAAGTTCTACCACAAGAACACAGAGTAGCGAGGAAAGGAAGGGTAGAAATCGATTTCCACCGTGGACGTATCAAATAGAGAAAACTATAAAGCAATTAAGACAAGAAGTGTCACCATTAGAAGAGTAGAGAAGAGGGAACAGATCAACAAAAATACTTAGAAAGATAGCCACGATAAAAGCAATGTGCAGTATTGGACAGATCAGGATCTATGATGAACTATCACAAATAAACTAAAAATCTTAGCACAGGTGGAAAAACTTAGAAGATATGCAGATAAATATAAAGAAAAAGTACAAAATAAGCAACTTCTGATGACCGAAAAAACTTTTATAGAGAACTGGAAAACAAGGTAAATGGAATTGAAAGACCACAAAAAAAAAAAAGAAGAAGAAATAGATACATTTTGGAGAAGTATTTATGAAGATCCTTTGGAACATAACAAAGATGCTAAATGGATAGAAGAAGTCAAAGAAAGAATGAGAAGTTTAAAGGTACAAGATATGAAATGGGATGAAGAGATTGAAACAAAGTTAAGAAAAGCCTCTAATTGGAAAACACCAGGCCCAGATGCTGTACCTAACTTCTGCGTAAAAGTATTAACATGAAGATTTAGCCATGAGTAAGAAATATTTATATGCGCACCCCAAACAGACACCAGCCTATCTAACAACAGGAAAAAGAAAACTTAATAGTAAACCTGCAATCTACCATAAAAATTATGCACCAATAACTTGCCTTCTGACGTTGTATAAACTGTACACTAGAATTGATGCTGACACAGTTTATAGTCATTTAGAATGAAACTCAATTATGGCAATAAAACAAAGGACAAAAAAAGAAAGTCATATGGAAAAAAGGATCATTTGTTGCTAAATAAAGTCATAGTGGATAACTGTATAAAGGAGAAAAATCTAAGTATGGCATGGATTGACTGCAAAAAAGCATTTGATAGTATCTCACATTCATGGATAAAAGGGCATAAGATACACACTATACTGATCAACTACATTGCATTGGCCATGAAACAGTGGCAAACCACTTTGCAATTAAGCCATGATAAAGGACAAGTTATTATCCCAGGGTTAAAAAAATCAAAGGGGGATATTCCAGGGTGACTCTCTGTCACCACTGTTATTCTGCCTTGGCCTTAACCCATTAAGCTGTCTACATAACAGTTTAGGCCATGGCTATAATTTGGCTCCTAGAAAACAACAAAGTGTAACGACTTCTTATCTTGTCTCTGTTAATGATTTAAAACTGTATAGTTCATCAGATGAGGAACTGAAAGCACAACTCCAAGTTGTCAAAACTTTTTCAGATGATATAAGAATGTAATTTGGTCTTGGTAAATGTGCAAAAGCAACCTTTAAAGCAGGAAAGCTGCAGCACCAAGAAAACATCAGTTTGGGACAAGAATGTGATATAAAAGAACTTGAGCATTAGGGAGTGTATAAATATTTTGGAATTGATGAAGGATCAACAATAAAACATGAACAAATGTGAATAAAACATAGTAGGGAATACTTTGGAAGCCTTAAATTAATCCTGAAAACAGAGTTGACATCGAGGAACAAAATTCAAACTATAAACCAATTTAGACTTCCTTTCCTAACTTAAAGGGCCAGATTCACGATGGCTTGCACGGAGTCTAAGAGTAGAGTAAGACTCCATGTAGCTATCATGTCCAACGAGTGATCCAGGAACAGCCAGCAGGGGCGTGCAAGAGAGCTCCTAAAATGGCACTTACATGGACAGGGCCGGGTTATGCAAATTACCTCAATTGCAGGCGAAAGGCATGCAAATGAGGTAGATTTGAGATCCAGGAAACCCAAACCTGTCCAAGTAAGAGCAGTGTTATCTGCAGAAATGTACTCAGTTGACAACTGAGTACCATTCTGCAAATAGCAAAACGGAGCTGTGACAGCTCCAAATAAAGGTTGCATCCAGTGCAGGAAGCATGCCAATGGCCAAATATATGGCCAATGGCAATGTTTCCTGATGCAGTATGAAAAATAAAAATTATTTTTTTTACTCCTATTTCCGATGTTTAAGCGTAGCACAGCGCCGCGCAAATGGGCTGTGCTCTAAAAACCAGAAAAATAAAAATTAAAACCCACAAGTGTGGATTTTATTTAAATTGTTAATTTACAATGCAAGGGAATGGCAGGCTGAAGACAACATGGCCACCGAGTAGAGGTTGCTAAGGGGGGAAGCACAGATGTAACCAAGCATTAGTAGGCAATCCTATGCAAAGGAGGGTTAGGATAGTGAATTGCACGTTTACATAGCAAATGAGCACAGTCAGTGGAGTGTAGGAGTAGGATAAGGGGAGTAACAGAGTAGAAGATAGGTGACATCATGAGTGGGGTATGTATGAAAGAAGGGAAGCTCATTGGAGCAGAGTGGCATGTGTCAGCTGTCATTTACACATCATTGAAAGAGGTGTGTCAACAGGTAGGCTAGGTAAAGGCAAGAAATGGAAGGTGTATGCCATGAATAACACTAAAGTTTCTTGCTGAGTGGGTATGCATGCGTGTGTGCACCTGTAAACCTGAGTAAGACAGTGTGTGTGTGTGTGTAAGCGTGAGTGCACACGTTTATGCCGGAGTAAGCATGTATAAGGCAGTTTAAAGTGTTGTAAGTGCATTTGCACTGGTGTGCGTGCATTTTAACCTGGATAAGCAAGTTGTAGTCTGTGTAAGCATGTGTGCGTGTGTGTGAGCTGCTGTGAGCATGTTTGTGCTTGTGTGTGTGGCGCTGCCCCCTGAGGAAACTGAAAGGAAATAGGAAGCACAACAAATAGTAGGAAGCTACCAGGGAGTACTAGCAGAGCTAGCAGGTGAAAACAATCAGAATCAAACAATTACATAGGCAGTACACTAGCCCAGCCCAGCCTAGCACTTAAAACTCTACAAACAACAGTCCATAATGTTTCTCACAAGAGACACTGCAGTAAGCTAATAGAAGTGAAAACTGAAAAAGCTTTACTGAGACAAAGAAATATTAGGGGCTGCCATTGCTGTTATAAGGCGACATATGCAACATGCTGAGGGTGGTGACAAAGGAAATGCTGCTGGACAACCCACAGTGAGGAGACGGAGAAGAGTGTGCAGGCCCAGGGTAACCTACCAGGGGCTACATGAGCTGGAGATAGTGGAGTGCTATAGAATGGACAGAAACCTCCTGCAGCAAATTGTTGAGCTGTGCAGGCAACGCCTCACACACAGAACCAACAGAGGGGATCCCATCCCAGTGGAAACCAAGGTATGTGTTGGTCTAAGAATATTAGCAACCGGTACCTTCCAGAGAAAAAACTGGTGATATGATGGGGATATCACAGGCATCAGCATCCAGGGTACTGCACCAGTTCCTGGATGCCATGTCAGCACATGTAAGTGATCATGTATATTTCCCCAATTCCCGTGAGGTATTGGCCAGCAATATACGTCTCTTCCAGCAAATAGCGAAATACCCTGAGGTAGTGGGTGCAATAGACTGCACGCACATACGCATCAAAGCACCAGCTGGTGAGTGGGGTAGGGTCTACTTAACTGGCCCTTAAGCAGTCTGATCTGCTCAGTATGAAAATATAAAGCTTTCAAACATGTACAGGGAGTGTAGTATGTGCATCCGACATAGGCAGCCCTGCAGCACCACCTGAAGCATGATTGCCATCTGTTAAGCAATGTAAAGCAGTGCTAAACAGCATTTACCACCATGTAGTTTATGCAAACAGAATCGCACACACCAACTAGTGCAACTGTGGTCAATGCTGAGTAATATTGGGCAACGTCCAGCAAAGTTGGTGAATATTCAGCAATGTTGGACAAGCCTGGTATAAGTAGGGCATAGCTGAACAAAAGCCAACATGCTCATATTTACTTAACTGGCCCTTAAGCAGTCTGGTCTGCTCAGTATGAAAATATAAAGCAGTGATGGGCCTCGAAAGCAGGATACTGTGCACTATAGTTAAAGTACTGAACCACTAAACCATGATAGTATTGCAGTGGTCAGCCAGTATGAAGGAATGTTGGTAAGTCTATGCAACGTATCTCATGGAAACCCTGCAGGCACAGCATAATCCCTGTTGAGTTATGACACAATGGTGAGTCCTGCAGTAAGAACAGAACTTGACTTCCAACACACACACACATTATAAATGTAAATATTGGTCATGTTCATACACATCCACAAATGTAGTGGACCTCAGATCGCAACATACTGAAAGGTCACACTGGGCACGCTCACACACTTGAATAAATGAGACAAATGTAAGGCAACAAAACATGGAAAGCCTGAACTGGGCATGCTCACACACTTAGGCCATGCCTGAGTACAGCAGTAGGCCACACATATCTTGCAGTTGCATGTGCTAACCCAGGAACCTCTAACTATCCAGCGATCCACCCTGTGCACACAGTTACATGACAACAGACACATATATAATATAGTGGAACCCTGTCATAATCAAATATGTTCTGCAGATACCTAAGTTGTTCATAGAAACTGGGAAAGCAAAGTCGATAAAGACCTGCAAACAGTATCAACAATAAATATTGTGCATCCCGAACATAAGCATAGGTTCAGAGGTCAATACTAGGCTATCTGCCCTAGGGCATGTACAAGCCTAGCCAGAGTGTGTTTGGCTTTTGCAACCCTGTTAGATTACTTCACTGTGCCAGTGAATAGTAGGTCACACAAGATAGCCCATGTACATCTAGGCTAGTGTGCCTCTGTCTAGCAGGGACACAGAAGATATCCCAGGGGTAAACATATGATCACCCATACAGTCATCAAGATGTCCCCTGTAGGTGGTCAGTGGGTGGCTCTGCCTATGTGAAACTGTGATCACAATCCGGAATGAGTGGAGGCCCTGAGATAAGAATCTGTCCCTCCAGCATGTCCTATTAACATCTGTACTGAGGTATATGTCCCTGGAGTGTGTAGCTCCAAGAGAGTCGGATATCCTGAGGTGGAGCATGTCCAGTAATTCTGGGTTGGGTATTTCTGTAAACAACAGGCACACATCATATCCGAGTAGGTGGTAAGTGACTGAGTATAGCTGGAGTTACTGCATCCGAACTGTGCAGGTCATCCGTGTGAGTCCCTACATCTGCTTGGTGAGGAACGTCTGTGGCCAGTACAGTTGCTGCAGGTGTTGGGTAAGGAACACTCCAAATCTGGCATTGTAACCAAGCATGGTTGTGATGAGTATAGGGGCACAATGACCTCACTCGATCTAGATGTGAAACCATATGGGATAAGGTGGCTCATATAGAAAGTCTGTCCAACCACTTTGGCAACGTGAATGTCAAAGGCGACAGTACAAACAAGTCATGTCCCCAATCACCTAACAACTCCTACCATATGTAATGGAGTACTACCTATGTGGTAATGTGTGGGCATGTTGCTATTCCCAAAGGGGATGACTATGCAACTAATGGCATTTAGCTGTAGGCCATGGCTCAGGCACCAGTCATCCATCTCTGTGAGACCCTGTTTGAGTATGCATGTGGCAGCTGAAGAGGTGATTACGGCACCCAGTTTGCAGTCAAGTGTGAACAAGGTCAGCCATATTCCCCCTGTGGTAGCCTGTACGTCAGACAAATATATACTGAACAAGAGAGGTCCCAAGACTGAGCTGTGTGGGATGCCACGTGTAACTGGTGTATAGTCAGACATGGCACCTGCAATTCTGACCATGTGGGTGCTATCCCTGATCCAGGTAGCAATCCATCATGTGAGATATGTGTCCATATTGACGCTGGTGAGCCTATGCATAATGGCCCAGTGGGTTATTGTGTGGAAGGGGTTTGCAAGGTTCAGGTAGGCTGTGTGGACAACTGTCCCTATGTCGATGGACCTGTAACCGTCTAAAGAATACAAACATGTTCAAGAGGCAAGATCTGCCCACAACAATGCTGAAATGTGTAGGACACAGTGTCTGTAGGTTCCCAATGTCTATGTGTAAGAGACCCATGACAATATGCTCTATAGCTTTGCAGAACAGGCTAGTTAGGCTTATAGGGCAATACTGTCTGTGGTCCGTTGTGGCACCAACTCTGTGGAGTGGGACCACTGCCGCTGTACACCATTCCATGGGTACATATCATGTAGTAACTCCAATATTGCACAGTGATGTATAGGTTCATAGGTTCATAGGTTTATACTAGGCTATCTGCCCTAAGGCATTTATAAGCCTAGCCCAAATTTTTGTGGCTTACGCCACCCCTTATATGAAAAAATACTGTGCCCATTAGTTTGTTGTGCCTCTGTCCAGCAGTGACACAGAGATGATTCCCAGGGTAAACCTACGATCTCCCATCCACAGATCTAGATTTCTCTTGAACAGAGTCAGCGAGGTGCTCTGCCTCACATGGACCGGGATTTTATTCCACAGCATAGGGAGTCTCTGAGTGATAAATCTATCCCTCCAGCACGTCCTATTTATATCCGTGCTAAGGTTTAAGTCGCTTGCTCTAGTGGTTTTGGTGGATTTGGATTTTTTGAGGTGGAGCATGTCCATTAATTCCGGGTTGGACATGGCCTTGTATGTCAGGCACATGTCACCTCTGAGCAGACGGTATGCGACTGAATAGAGCTGGAGTTTATTCAATCTGGCAGCATATGACAGATTTTGGAGTCCCTTTATCCTTTTGGTGAGGAACTTTTGGGGTCTCTCCAATTGCTGCAGATGTCTGGTGAGATACATCCCGAATGAGGCATTGTACTCGATCATTGGTCTGATAAGTGAAGAGTACAGGGGAACAATGACCTCACTAGATCTGGATGTGAATCCCTTCATGATCAGGTGGGCAATGTAGAAGGTCTTTCTAACCACTTTAGCAATGTGAGTGTCAAAAGAAAGGCCACTGTCAACCTGGGTCCCTGGGAACCTCTTCTGTGCTTAGTGGATTGCCACCTATATGGTAGCTTGGGGTTACCTTGTTTTTCCCGAAGGGTATGACTATACATTTTTTGGCGTTTAACTTCAGGCCATGGCTCTGGCACCAGCTATCTGTTTCCGTGAGTCCCTTCTGAAGGATATCCGTGTCCGATGCACTTTCCACTATGGCGCCCAGTTTGCAGTCTTCTGCAAACTTTGTCAGCCAAAGTCCTCCCATGCAGGCCTGTACTTCTGAGAAGTAGATGCCAAACAATAGGGGGCCAAGGACCGAGCCCTGTGGGACACCACTTGTAACTGGCTTGGAGTCTGACACAGCGCTAGCAACTCTAACCCTGTGGGTTCTGTCCTTAAGCCAGTTTGCAACCCATCTTGTGACATATGGGTTTACATTTAAGCTGGTAAGTTTTTCTACAATACCCGAGTGGGGTATTGTGTCGAAAGCCTTTGCAACGTCAAGGTAGGCTGTATGGACTGCCTTTCCCTCATCAATGGCCTTGGTGACTGTTTCGAAGAAGACGACCAAGTTCTAAAGGCATGATCTTCCCTTGACAAAGCCAAACTGGGTCGGGTCCAATGTCTGCAAGTCCCCTATATCTTTGTTTATGAGCTCCATTATGATCCTCTCCATAGCTTTGCAGACTAGACTTGTTAAGCTTATGGGGCGGTAATTACCAGGGTCCGTCGAGGCGCCGCCTTTGTGGAGTGGGACCACAGTTGCCGTACGCCACTCCTTGGGCACGTATCCTGTGGTAAGGCTGAGATTAAACAGCTGCCTTATGTGCGGGTTAATTCCTCATTTAGCTCGTGTAGCACACAGCCGGGGACACCATCCGGTCCCATTGATGCTGTGTTTTTAGCTTTAGAGAGCAGCTTTCACCTGCGCATTTGAGATGTCCGGGAGGCTACACTGGCTGGGATAGTTATCTCTCCTTTAGGGGAGAGGGGTGAAGTTTGCACTGAACCTGTCTGCCAGTATGTTGGCAATGTCTGTGGGTTCAGTGATTTTTGTATCATTTTGGACTAATTCTGAGCATATCTGGGAGTTTCCACCCAGGTTCCTAACATAGCTGAAAAAGGCCTTATGATTGTCCTTTGAATCCATGGCAATTTTTCTCTCAAAATTGGCCTTAGTTGATTTTATGAGTGCTCGTATTTTTTACTAATAATGATCAGGGTGACTTCCCTTTTATGGATTTTGTTCTATCATGTAATAGCTTTCTCCTCTTATTGTAAAGTTTGTTAATGGCTGGGGTCCACCAGACTGGACGTTTGCCCTTTGTGGAAAGAGTCTTGGTTTTATTTGGGGTTGCCTGATCCATGCAGTCCTTGAGGTGTTCATAGAAGGCATTTGTAAGGGCTTCCGCAGCTTGGGTTGTGGTTTCCTCTGGCTCAGGGGCCTTGAAGGATACTACACCAGTCTTGAGTAGTGTGAAGTTTGCTTTAGAGAAGTTCTTCACTATGGTCTTTTGTTTGGGGTGGGGGGGATGTGGATTTCCAGTGAGATTAGTTTATGATCAGATCTCACCAATGAGGGATATACTTCGAGTGTGGAGCATTTTGTCCCCATGTTTGTGACAATGAGATCTAGTATATTTTCTCCTCTCGTGGAACAGTGACTAACTGTTCCATGGCATTTGAATTTATGAACTCCAAGAACCGTTGGGCTAGAAAGTTAGGGCTTGAGTAATGTTCCCAGTCTATATTCGGGTAGTTGAAGTCACCCAATATGATGGTGTTTGGAGATACATTTATACCCTCCAGTGTCTTCAGGAAGGCTGTGTGGGGTTCCTGAGTTTGAGAGGGTGGCCTGTAGCATGCTACAATTTGTAGAGCAGTTTTGCCTATGGTTAGTTGCACCTGGATGGTTTCCGAGCTTGCGTTGCCACCAACCTGGAGGTGTGGGTATCCTTTATGAAAATGGATACACCCCCTCCTTTTGTGGTGTGGTCCGGGTTTTGGGGCCGGAACGCATGATATGAGGTAAAACCTAATAGTGCTGGGGTGCTCTCAGGAGCCTTGAACCAGGTTTCAGTTACAGCACAGACATCAATGTTCTCCATACTGAGTAGGGCCTCAAGTGCGTGCATTTTGAGATTTAGACTTCTGGCATTGAGCAGCATTACCCTCAGTTTCTTCCCATTTTTGTTTTCTAGGGTGGTAGGTTTAGAATTTGAGCCTTGCCTAAAAAAGGCACTATGTAATGTGAGGGTTACGTCTGTCATGAAGCTCGTGTAAGATGCATGCCGGGACACCATCTGGTCCCATTGATGCTGTGATGTATGCTTTGGGGAGGGCAACACTCACCTGTTACTGTGTGATGTCAGGGAGGTTACACTCTGTTGGGATGGATAGTTGCTCCCTAGGGGGGATGGGGGGAGACATCTGCACTGAACCTGTTTGCCAGGATGTTGGCAATGCCAGTGGGTTCAGGGTAAGTTTAGTCAGTATGCAGTAACTCACAGCATATCAGTGAGTGTCCGCCCAGGTTCCTGACATAACTGAAGTAGGCCTTGTGATAGTCCTTCATGTTTGGTGCAATTGTCCATGAGAAGCAGCCCTTAGATAAGTTCATGAGTGATTGTAGCTGTCTGCTAGCACAGATCACAGATGCTTTCCCTGTCTGGGATTGTGCTCTATCATGTAGTAGCTTCCTCCTGATGTTGTACAGCTTATCAATGGCTGGGGTCTACCAGACAGGTCCCCTGCCATTGGAGGAGTGAGTCCTGTTGTTATTTGGGATAGCACAATCCATGCAGTCCACTAGGTGTCCATAGAATGTGTATGTAAAGGATTCAGCAGTCGGAGCCGTATTTGCCACTGTCTCAGGGTCTCTGAAGGATACCACCTTGCTTTGGTGAAGTGAGATGTTGGCTCATGAGAAGTTCACCAAGATTACCCAGGATGGGTGTGTGGAGGGTATATGTATGTCCAGTGAGATATATGTATGTTCTGACCTTACCAATGAGGGTTGTATCACTGGAGTCAAACACAGAGTCCCCATGTTGGTGATGATCAGGTCCAATATGTATTCCCCCTTGTGGCTGTGGTGACTGGTTGTGCCATAGCATATGAATTTATAAATTGTAGCGACTGTAGGGTGAGGGTGTTGGGGCTTGAGTAGTATCCCCAGTCAATATTTGTGTATTTGAAGTCACCCAATATAATGGTGTTTGTGGAGACCTTCATATTCTCCACTGTTCCCAGGAATGCCGAGTGTGGTTCCTGAGTATGGGAGGGTGGTCAGTAGCAGGCAACAAACTGAAAGGCAGTTTTGCACAATGGTAGTTGTATATGTATGGTCTGTGATGCTTTGTGCAGTGCTACTAACCCGGAGGTGTGTGTATCTGTGAAGTATATGGATACTCCCCCTAGTTGTGTTGTTCGTTCCAAGTCCTGTGGTCAGAAAGCATAGTATGAAACATAATCTGGTAGTGCTGGTGTGCATATGTGAGCATGAACTAGGCATCTGTTAGTGCACAGATATCGCTATCCTCCATACTGAGGAGAGTCCTGAGTGGCCGCAATATGAGGGTAACACATCTGGTGTTGAGCAGCATTACCCTTAGTGTCATTTAACCTGTAATGTCTATGGAGGTGGGTTTGTCTTTTGAGCCCTGCTCAACAAATGCACTATAGTGGTAGCAAGAGCCTTAGCAAGCATTCGAAGGTCCAAGGGTGACAGGTGCAAGCTGTCCATAGTGAAGCTATGTGGCATGTCAAGCATGTCACCACAGGCTGATAGACACTGTATCCCCTATGAATGACACCAATTTGTTAGCCAACTGTTAAACATGATATGTTTGTCTGTATACTGTGACATCATAATCGGTGGGTGTAAGATGCTAGACAAGGTTAGGGGCATACTGGCCTGGGCTACATGATCAGAGTGTTCCTCCATGTACCATGTCATGTGGTCCAGGGAGTAAAGTCTGAGGTTTTACGCACCAGCATGGACAATGATGGTGCCAGTCCTGTACTTGCTTTGGAGTGACCTGACTGCATGTGTTATGTGGCAGATCCTGGCACCTGACAGACAGCCCAAAGTGACTATTCCTATGTTTGGGCTGGTGAGTGGTACGTCAGTGTGTCTGACAATAAGTGTCACCTATTACAAGTGTATTAGGTGTGTTGTCTAGCCCAAAGGGCAGTGACTGTGTGGCACACTGACATTGTGAACTATGTGATATGTGGGTATTGTAGTGGGGTAACAGTTGTGTGTGTGCCTGCTATGGAGGTCTCTGCTGCTTAGGCAGAGTTAATTCACAGCATCTGAGTATGTCTATGTGTGATAATGTGGTTTGAGTGCTGTCGCCAGAGGATATGTGAGACTGATATGTGGTGTGTGTGGTTACCCTCACCACCTGATAGACTGTGCCAGTCATGGGTCGAGAGAATTCAGCACCCTGTATGTCTCTATAGGTGCATCTCACACATATATCTGAGTTTGTCGGGAGGAGGAGAGGGTTGTCTGTGTACATGAGGCAGATGTGACATTGTGCCAACATCACAATATTCACCAGCTGGACTGAAGAGTACACACGAAACCTACCCCTGGACATGCCGGGATATTATGATGACATACACTGTAGCCAGATCACAAAGGATCAGTAGGGTGTTAAGTGTGTAAAAGAGTATAACAGGGATTAGTGCTCAGGTTTGTTGGTGTTCTGTAAAGAGTAGCTGAGAAGGATTCCAGACTGAACCATGACACCTCCGACAGCTATGTCATTTATGGCAATGTACACCCATATATGTCCTGAGTCAGGGCCAACTGTACCTGACTGACAATGCCGACATCCTCACAGACAGACCCGTATATACAGACCCACATCCCACTGACAAAAGCCCATATCATCATACCAGGAGATATCACATGTAGAATGGATGAACAGCTACCCCCAATGCCAAAAGCATGGCAGCAAGTGGAATACATTGATTCCCAATATGTGTCATGCATAAACTACAGAACAAACAGATCCTGCACCTGAACAGTCAGCTGAGCCTCCCCCCCTACACAGGATGTGGAACCGTTGAATGTGTTACAGCAACATATGGCACCCACACAAGTGTTGGTGCACAACACACCATGGGAAGTACAGTCCAGTACACCCATGAAGTTTGATCTGCAAGGCCATGGAGTCCATCATGGTTTAAGTCATAAACAGAGCTATTGGAAGCTGGCATACACACAACCCTACTAACTGTGGTATGTTCATGTGCGGATCATGGTTCCCAAACATGCTAGACTGTTTGCAAGGCAGCCACCCAGGACATACATCACTGAACACAGCTACACATGTCTCACATAGACTTTGAATAGCCCTGTATCAACATCCCAGACACATGTAGTACCCACAAAACCAACAAGCTGTGCATAAATATGTGTTGACATATGAAGAAATGTCAATGTGTTCACAGATAGATCACACAAGGTAAGGATTATGAGTTCCTGTTCAAGCTGTTGACACCCGACGACCCACATGGACCATTCCTGGAATGGCATAAAACAAAGTGTACACACATTACTATGTCCAGTCTGATGATGTTACCATCCTATAAATACAGCAGGAGAAGAGAACCCTGCCAGTAAAGCAAATAGCATGCTGTGTTAATGTGTCTTTCTCTAGTATCATAACATAGTGAGGTAGGGGTTTGAATCCTGCAAATGATGACTGTGTAAGTGTGCAATTGTCTTTGAAAGGAGTGCCCTTTTTGGACACTGGGAAAACACACTAAAAGAGGTACATTCCTCTTTGGAAAGACTGATGATGTCACCATCCTACAAATACAGACGGAGAAGGGAAACCACCCAGTAAAGCAAATAGCGTGCCGTGTTAATGCATAATCTCTAGAATCATAACATAGTTAGATAGGGGTTTGAATCCAGCAAACACTGACTGTGTATGCGTGGGGGCTATGTGTATGTTTGCAATTGTCTTTGAAAGAAGTGTCCTTTTCAGAGACTGGGAAAACACACTAAAAGAGGTACATTCCTCTTTGGAAAGAGTGATGATGTCACCATCCTACAAATACAGATGGAGAAGGGAAACCACCCAGTGAAGCAAATAGCGTGCCCTGTTAATGCATATCTCTCTCTAATATCATAACATCGTTAGGTGTTTGAATCCTGCAAACGCTGACTGTGTGTTTGTGGGGGATGTATGTGTGCAACTGTCTTTGAAAGGAGTGCCCATTTTGGAGACCAGGAAAACACACTAAAAGAGGTACATTCCTCTTTGGAAAGACTGATGATGTCACCATCCTACAAATACAGACGGAGAAGGAAAGCCACCCAATAAAGCAAATAGTGCTCCGTGTTAATGCATCTCTGTCTATTAACATAACATAGTTAGGTAGGGTTTTGAATCCTGTAAACGCTGACTGTGTGTGTGTGTCACTGTTGGTCAATGGGGTGTGGGTTTTGCGTTTACTATGGTATGACATATTATGATTACAACAGTAAGTGCATTGCACACATCAGGTATCTGCATGGCAAATATATATGTGTACATGCCCCCTCAATCAGTACATAGGTGTGAAGCCTGCATACTACATGAATGCATTTGTTTCCATTGACAGGTTGTGCCGCTGCTTCTCAGATCGTAGGTCACATATGTATGTATGTGACAAGGCCGTCCACTGTCATGATCTGTGGCCAAGGTCATCTCTGCCACACACACCCATGACAGTTACTTAAGAGTAGTGTGAGTGAGGGTATATGCCTGGGGTATATGTCAGACATGATCATACACAACAACGACTGCCAATAATGGACAGTCTTTATAGGTGTACAACTGCCTTGTGGATATGCATTCAGGCCTCTAATGTCTGATGTGATACACCTTGGGACTCCACAATACCTATGGATATGTGGATACCAAGGGGCACATGACATAACATGAGGCTGTATGTACACATTGCTACCCAACATACATATTGAGGGCTACCACCTGTGTGGTACTGATGGGATAGTATGTATAGTACATGTGGATGACTATGCCATAGTCGGCTTACTGCTATACAGCATGTATCAGACAACAGGTATCTGTCTGCATGATAACCTTGTGTAGGATATGCATCCCATCCAGGGAATGCATTGTAGGCCAATGCATGCATTTTCAGATTTGGATGGACACATCCCTAGTGTGTTTGCATGTACCTAAGGGGGCTATATGCCAAACAGGTGTGATCACAGGAATGGGTGACGGTCATTACCACTGGTTAGTGTTATAGTGTAGCACCGGAAGGATCCAACTGTTACTGAGTTCCCTACGACTGTGTATCATTTGTCAGGACATCATCCAATGATTGCTTATAGTCATGCTGTTGAGGTTGTGTATACTACCAGACCGCAAATCATTGACAGATATTAACGGTATCACCCACAGCATAGTGTCAACCCATGTCATACACCCATATCTACCCATGTTAGTACATAACTGTAGTAGAATGCATACTGGCCATTGAAAGATACTATGAGATGTTAATGTGTACAACAGGGTATGCCACACGTCCCATGTGTCCACTATGCACGTACATGCAGACAGTGCGCACCCACCATGTTCACAGATGTACACTTACTAATCTGTGCTGCACACATCACACACATACTGTACACTCACTAACACATGCTGGCAACACATTACACTTCAGCCAAGTGGCACATGGGTGGACAATACATACTCAGACCTAACAGTGGTGTAAACAATGCTACATTGACAATCAGAGCTTTGATGCATAATGTCTGCTCAGATATACCTAAAAGGATGTCATTACACTTTCCTGTTGACAACTTTCTAATATTGCTACACTGCTATAGTGTCACCCTGTGCATCAGCACCATGTTAGCCTGTTCCTCCGTCAATGTTACAAATGACAGGAGGTGACACAATTATCATCATATGCACAGGGGATTTTGTTGTTTGTCAGAGCCTGACACTGACCAATCCAATCGACATGTCTGTGTGTGTGTGTGTGTGTGTGTGTGTGTGTGTGTGTGTGTGTGTGTGTGTGTGTGTGTGTGTGTGTGTGAGGGACAACAGTACAGCATGGGCCAATGTTGATGTAATGTGTGTGTATGTGTGAGCCCTAGTTGTTTGGCTAATGTGTGTGTGTCTGCATGCACACAGCTCCACCATGTGGCTGCCATATACGGTAGTTTGTGGGATAGCCACAGACTGTACCTCCTAGGCTGTACAGATCACTGTCTCCAGCCATGGACACAGTACCTGTGCCTGGCAGGTGTGCTACGGACAGTATCGGGTACCAACTCTGACTGGGTACTGTCATCAGAGGCAGAGGTATGACGACTGGACCCATGTCCCTGCTGGGACTGGCCAGAGCCACGTGCATGTGGTCTACTGGGATGGTCAATGGACATGCCAGCCCCAGCATTGCTGGGGCTGGTACTGCCACTACGGGAGTGGCTGTGAACTGTGGGCTGTCTGCGACTACTGCCAGCTGTTGCTGTTGCTGGCATGCATCCGTGTCGACGTTGCAATCCTTCCTGTAAATAAAGAAGCGTCCAGAGTAGACGTGAAAGCGCTAACAACCCATGGAATAAAGTTCTTTTGCTGTTCAAGTATAAAAATTTTTTATTGACTTTTGCTTTTTTGGTTCATGGTTGGCTTCGATAGTCGTGGAGTACCTGCACCTTGATATTGACATTTTTTTGTTTGGGGGCACAGCAGGTACCTTACCCTGAGAGATCTCTGTTTATTTAACACATGTAATGTGATTTCACTTGCTCCTGTCAACCGGATACACAGAGGTGACTCCCAGGGCATATTACTAATCTCCAAAACAATCATCAGGGGTGTGTATGACATCTGCTAATGAGGAGCCTTGTTTGTTAATGCTGGGTGGTTTAGTCCAGAGTATGGCATATTTGTGGACAGGAACCTGCACCTCCAGCATGTGCTGTTTAGTGAGGTGACAAGAATTAGGGCCCTAGGTCATGTAGCCTGGAGGGATTGTGAGGTGTTGTCATGGTGGTTGGCCGACTGCTATGGATGTGACATACCACTGTATGTCTGGCAGTGGTAACCAGTCACAGTTGGGAGGTCTGGCCTCTGATCTTTTCAAATATGCCAGTGTTTATCCTGCTCTGATACTGTGTGGGGTTTGTAAGGTGCTACTGTAACATTATTCCCTACTAGCATGGCTGGTTCTCTTTTCACAGTCATGTCATGCAATTCCACAACACTTGCTGGTTAAGGGCCACAGAACATGATTTGTGTTATGCCATTCCTATTCTCCCTTTACATTCACTCATTGTAATGCATGATGTAATTCTTTCAGCACCAAGTTATTGTATATCTGCTGTGGTGTAGTGGTACTTCATGCAGACTGGTGAGCCCAAGGTCTGGGGTTCGAGACTGACAGGTGTATTTTATTTTGCTGCTCAGCAGAACAAGGGCCCTGCCATAGAGTGACTAAGGCACTTTTAAGCAGTAGTAAGCAGGTTTGCGCAACGGTTAGCTAAGCGCACACATGGCACACTCGCTTAATCCCGCTTACTACTGCTTAAAAGTGCTTAGTCCCGCTAACCCCTGTGCTAATTTCTTTTAAAGAAAAGAAAATGGGGAGATAGGAAAGTGGTGAAAAAGGGGGAACAGAGAGGGAAAGACAGTAGGAAAACAAGCTCGGGATGTGCAGGAAGGGTGTAGGGAAGGCCCATAGCTGCCCATTTCTTTACCAGCAACAGCTGTGCATATGTTGAAAATTTGGAGTGAGATTTGATACCTTCCACCCCTGAGAGAGGGATGAGGACAACATAGTTGAGGACAACATAGTTTGTTGCACTGCCAATTAGAATTATCGGTGTACATGTCCAATGGACATGTGTGCGATATGGGAAGCTATGTATGGGGCGTAATTTTTTTTCGGGTACAGATTGCCCTTTTTTTTTTTTTCAGGGGAGAGTGGTAAGTGAGGTAGACGAAGTAGGTATATTTGGGGAGGTAGGTTGGATAGGTAAACAGACAAGACAAACAAGATGCATACAGGGCAGGAGTATGACACATGGGGTGGGTAAACACAATTAACAGGGATGGATGTTTGGAAATTGCAAGCCCATGAGCCCACAGATAGTAACAGTGGGACTGATATCCCCACCCATGGGCAGTCACCACTGGACCTTCACAGACCCAAGGGTCACTGTGCTGGGGCTGCGTAGGTGGGGTAGGTTCACCCATGAGTCACGCCACTCTCGCCTCGAGCTGGCGTAGGGGATCAGCGACTAAACGCTGGATCTCCCTATGCACCACAACCCGGACCCTTTGGAGGGTGACAGCAGGCCCTTCTCTGCCCACGCTTGCATGGGGGGGCAAGCCCCATCCCCTGCAGTGCTTCTACCCGAAGGTGGCACAGGACCTACAGAGAAGGGTGGCCTGGGCTGGGCACCAGACCTGCTGATGCCAGGTGCAACTGCCAGCTGAGGTTGGACAGGTGGGTCCACTGAGACCGGCCTTTCCATACGTTTTGTGATTAGGTGATTTTAATTACAACATAGACAACAGCATTCCAAGTTAGTTGTAACAGCATGTAGTAATATTCCCATTAACCCAACACACCAGGGTAACAACAGTTGAACAGCAAGCATAACACATGCATGTATTGAATGACAGTGGACATTCCAACAGCATGCAGGGATGATTTGTGGCAACAGGCCACCAGGATTGTGGTGTTTTAACAGCGGACATGCATCAAAGAAGGTGCAGATTTAAATAACAATAGAACATATGTCCCAACAAATGTTATGAGATTACACATACCCACTGAGGTGTGGAATTGCATTGTTTATGCACATGGAGTAGGGTGTAAAAAGAAACCTCCATTAACATCTTATTAGTACTTTAACTGTACACTACATTCCTTTTGACTGCAGGTGTATATCCCCTACATGTATTCTTACACTGAGCAACATGCATTTGATTGCGTTATGGGTTTTGCTACTTCATGATATACCTGGCCTATATCTGATATAGTAACTGTCCAGGATGCAGATGTTACTGCTACATACTTGCATTAAATTGACTTGTTTATGTATGTGCACATCTGGATGTGTTCACATGGCTTTTTCACTTGTTTTCTATACAAACCTACTTTTCAGGTAACACACTTAAATTTCTGGGGAACATCTTGACAGACAACTTGTGTGCCAGATTTACCTATGCATGTCAGCCATTTCACAACTGTTTAGGACTGTTGCATACTTCACAGCTACTGGCACTTCCTTCATCCACTTTATATGGGACTGCACTACTGGGGGTGGTCAGCACTTACTACAACAGAGTCACATTTCTTCACTGCAAGGGTTCTACAACATTTCTGAGTAACTGGCGCATACACACTGCAATTATTATACCTTTCTTATTTACATTAAAACTCTTTTCTACAGGCTCTCTCCTGTATTTGACATTACACTGCATACAGTAGACATATTCAGGAAATGTTATACCTTTATTGATAGGTTACAAGACTGTTTTACAGGCTCACTCACGTTTTATCTATGACAGTGCATGCAGAGATAGTATTCCAGACATGTTTTTGCTTTATTCATGGGTTACTACACTCTATTCCTGCCTATCTGACTTATATGTAACAGTACATGCAGATGATTTATTCAGGGAATGAATATTTGATACTTCACAGCTACTGCCACTTCCTTCATCCACTTCCTATGGGACTGCACAACTGTGGGTTGACAGCACCTAATACAACAGTACTATTTATTATTGCAAGGGTACAATAACATTTCAAAGTACGTGACACAGACATACTCCAAATTTTATACCTTTATTAATTACATTGAAAACTCTTTTCTACAGGCTCTCTCCTTTACTTGTTATTACAGTGCATATGGAAGACATATTCAGGACATATTATACCTTTCTTGATGGGTTACAACACTCTTTTTCAGGCCTGCTCACTTATATGTTATGTCAATACATGCAGGGATAGTATTCCAGAATTATTTTAGCTTGATTGGTGTTTAGTACACTCAATGTCTGGCTCACTGACATTTGTTATATAACAGTACATGCAGAGGATTTAATCAGGACATTTGGGCTTTAACACTTTTCTCATGCTCACTCACATATGTCATGTAACAATACATGCAGAATATTTACTAACCTGCCTGGTGGCGCAGCCTTAGCATCCTATCTGCATAGGCTTGCTGATTCATAGCGCATGCACCTGCAGCTGTGGAGTAAATAAAGGGATATTGAGACATACCTATACATTATTTAGTCTATCTTAGCTTATCATACATATTGCATTCCATGGCTACCTACTTAGTAGTGGGGCATCCCGCATTTGACGGGCCTCCTGGATCCACTGGTTCAGAAGGTCCTGCTTCCACCTCTTCAGGTCTGCATGGTGGTGACGGACCTGCTCACCAGTCCGAGGGAAGCCTGTGGCACTGGTGAGTTCATGAACCAACTGGTTCCAAGCCTCCGCCTTATACTCTGCTCCTTGGAACTGGCCCTGCAGGAGTCGAGTCTCATGCCGATGGACTAGGAGCCAAACCATATATCTTGACTCCTCGATGCCCCAGCATTGCGCTCGAAAGCGTGTACCCTCTCCAACACCAGATATTCTAACTGCAGATGGGAGCTACAATCAGTTATGGCGAGTATTCCCGCCTATGCAGCTTAAATATGCCACATTTCCCGCACTTTTCTGTGATTGGCCATTTTTGAATATTCTCGGCTGACTGCAGACATGCCTAGCAATGGTTAAGCAAACATTTATTACTATATATAAGTTAACAGTGGATGTTTTTCCTAAGCTTTCATGGCTTAGTGGTTCAGTACTTTGATTATGGTGCACAGTGTCCTGGGTTCTAACCTTATCATTGTATTTTATTTTACTGCTGTCCAGACAAGTTAGGGGGTGTGGCTGTGTGTAAGCAACTTTGCTCTACGTTGCTCCACGTTGCCAGACGGGGTGCTGGTTGGCACAGCGCAGCTCCGCACAAACCAATTGCGCTGGGTATAGCTTTGGGCAACTATATTGCGCTGGGTGAAACGCTGCTTAACTGCAGGCAATTTTATATTGGTATCCTTTATAATACTTATTTTGTTCTCTGATACATTGGCCATTTCACTGCTTTTTAGTTATGTTTAAACATATATATGTCGGGTATTATTCCATATACTGATTTAAAAAATAAATACGAAAGGGAGTGGTGGGACTCGAACCTTGAATGCCTCTTCTTTGTGAGAACACTCTATCATTATGCTATTGCATGTGATTTGCATAAACATTCTTTGTTATGCTCTTCCATGCCGGAATAACTCACTACAGCTATGCAATGGGCACACCCGCACACACATGCGCAAATACGGGCAGCTATATCGCGGATTTAAAAAAAATAAATAAAATTATTTACTTTATATAAGTATGATGGGGGTTTACAGTGTCAGGGAGTGTGGTGTTGGGTGCAAGTACATTTGAGCGAACTCGCTCTTGTGTGTTGACATTATGCTTTTTAAATACTTGCAGGGGCGTGGACATTTAGACGGCTCAGCAGTCGGACACGCCCCCTGCTTTCCTACTCAGTCCGTGTAAGAGTTACGGTTGAGTCATCATGCCCTCATGAATATTCATGGCACGCTAACGTCATACCATTCAACTGCAGCCTCCAAGTAAGACATATTAAGTCTTACACGGAGGTTTTGTGAATCCGGGGGACAGTTTTGGAGTGATTGACTGGCCACAACATGTATTGGATAGATTAGACAGCAAAACAAGATGGCTGCTTCATGCTCACTAAATGATTTATAAAAATCAGTATATACCAAGATTATATATTCACCATTCCTAAGGAGGGATGGGCCTCCTTGAAACTGATTACATGTATAGATCTGCAGTCGTAGGACTGCATACATATCTGTTGAACTCACAAGACCCAAATGTAGTAAAAGTTTTGAAACATGAGGAGAATAAATCTATGATGACTTCTCTACTCAGTCTAGCAGAAGCATATCGGTGTCAGGCAGAAATGGAAATCAAACCGGACATAGATAAAAGTCAGGCAGCAACTGAATGTGCCAAAAAACAAAAGAAATAATATAAGGTGAATGACTAGGTGAGAAGGCTAGAAATGTGGAAAATGCATAAATATAGTTGCAAGTATAGAAAATGTCAGGAAGAACCTCATGTTGATCAGGACTGAATGCAGGTATGGTTAAGGAGAGGCGAATTCAAACCAAGAGATGAAAGGTTTATATTGTTGGCCCAAGATCATGGGCTAAATACACATTGGTTTACAAAGTCCATTGGACATGTGGGATAAACAGACAAATGTAAGTTTTCTAAAGTCCTAGTAGAGCAATCCAATGAGCAGAAAGGGATCTGTGCAGACCCCATTTTAGTGTCTGTAGTGTACACAGAAAAACAAAATTGGAAACAGTTGCACACCTTGTTGCTGGCTGTGACATACTAATGGCAGAAGGACTCTATACTGAAAGGCATAATAATGTGGCCAGATTGTAGCACTGGGGATTGTGAAAAAATTATGGTATTGAAGTGGCTGAAAAACACTGAAAATATGAGCCACAAAGCGTTATAGAAAATGCTGAAGTTTACATCACATGGGATCACCAACAAGAAAGACAAAAGTAGCATTGATCACTAAAATTGTCACATCCAGTGACTACAGTATCTTGCATAAAGAGAGATACAAATTCATAAAAATATCAGGATTTGCAGCCAAAAACTAGAGTAATGTGGAAGAAAGATACCCATACAGTTCCAATGGGTCTTACAAAAAAGAATCTACAGTCATATTTAGATATGTTACCATTACATGTAACCCCATACGAATTGCAGAAGGAGACATTACTGGGCACATTGTGGGTGCTGTGAAGAGCACTTCTGGCTGAGATCAAACTGAAACAATACCAATTTTCTGAACTTTAATCATACTTTGACATAGGAATAGGGTCCATTCCTGTCATGGTATTACAAACCCAAAAGACTTGGAGACATTAAAAAATGAAATAACATATTCTATTTCTGTATAGCTGAGCTAACAAAGCATAAGAATATGCTTATATCAGGAGTAGAAATAACATTCCAAGTAACATGGACCTATAATCGATTTTAGTTCAAGACGAATTGCACTCTTGATTTATTTTCTCATACAAAATTCTAATTTCTGCACCCTTCTCGGATCTCCATGCTGAGTTCCAAGACCTCTGGCTATCAAAGTTTGCAGATGACTATACACTGGGGGTTGTTATTAAGTCACCCTCTAGCAGTCAAATCCTTCAGAATAAACCCTTCATACTAAGCCCTTGGTATACTAAAAGTGAGCCCAAGCTAAATGATAAAAAGTGTAATATCTTTTTTGACAACCTCCCCATCATATTATGTAAACAATGCACCACTACAAAAAAATGTAGTTAGTAGCCTCTGAACTTTTGTTGATATCTCCTTCTCCTACTATTTTAACCATCGTATAACAATTTTTTGTCAAGAAATCCTTTCATTTTGCACAGCTAATGCCAAATGAATGTCATCATGATCTAAAGAAGTAATCATTCCCATATACTTAGCATTGATCAGACCAGTTATGAAGTATAGGTAACCACCACTTAACGACCTTTTGCACAACATCCAACCACATTTACATCCATACTGCACTAAGCAGACATTTACAAAGTATACTGGGTTCGCTAAACGTCTGGGACGCTTACTGTTCTATAGGATATAACCTTTCCCAGACATTAAGTGGCAGTTACTTTTATATTACCTCATTTGGGATGCATCTCAATAAACATATTAAACAATTAGAAAGACCACATAGGCTCCTAACCAAAAAGATAACAGGCCTAAAGTCTCTGAGCTACCAAAGATAGTGTAGAAACCCTATCTCTTTATTTGGTGTCTTACAGACTTTTGAGGGGAGAGCTCTGTCTCACTTACCATACCATTACAGAGCCAGTTGTCCTGTACCCCCTCTGCAAGCCCAATATCTTCATGAGCACTTGAATAAGGATCTAAATCTTCACTAACAGATACAAAAAACATGGTTGGAAGAGAGGTTTATAACACATCATCACCTCCGGAATAAACTGCGCCTGCCTGTTAGGCAGTATGACTCACTATATCTTCCTTTAAACATAGCCTAGATGACTTGTTGGGTTGACAAAATTACAAAAAAAATTTCTAGTATGGCCCTTCTGGAGAAATAAGTGCAGCATGAGAGAGGGTACTAGCAAGGCATGAATGGTCATATGACTCAGTGGCCTTGGAATATCTATGAAATCTGCGGAGTAGGTAAGGTGAGAGAACTTATGCTTAGACCAGTCCTCACAAATTCTAGGAGGCTTAGGCTGAGATCTTTTTATGGCATCTGTGTAGGCTGCTGCAAGACTGAATGGCAACTAATGGATTACTGCAATCTTTGAGCCCTGTTCTGGCAGTTTTTCAGTTGCTTGTTTCAATACTTATTTCAGATATGTTTAAGAGAATAGAAAACATATCCAGTCTCCTCATAGACAGTACAGAAATTATTATATCAAGTGAGGATAAAGGAAGTGTCCAGAAGGCTGATTAGGTAGACAGAAAGCTGTCATATGAGATTAATTTCAGCCAAATGAAATCCACTGTAGTTCACTTACAATAACTCTGGTTTAAAACATCACTTGTGGGAGTGGGAGTGATAGCAGCAAAGCAACACAAGGCTCTATCAATGTTGGTTATCCTTTTATTGGGCCATTAGAAATAGAATGAGAAGTTGCTGGAGCAGGAAACAAAATACTGGGGGTTTTCTTTAGGGTGTAATGAATCCAGAGGCAAAGAGGTTATGCCTTTTCTCTAGTGGACTATTGTCAGGTCACAGCTTGAGTACTGTGTCGAGTTAAGGATGGCTTACCTCTGCAGCTTTGCTGCACTGGCAGTCGAGCAGATTAAGTGTGGGGATGTAATGTGGTGAGTTTTACAACAATGTATTGTATTGTGCAAGATGGTGGTGCTTTTTTTCAAGGGGAATTCCCTTTTCTTCACTGTGGTGTGACCATAAAGTTGGTATAAATAATTTCAGTGAAGGACTTACACCCCCCCACACACACACACACACACACACACAAACCCACCCACACGCACATACACACACACACACACACACACACACACACACACACACACACACACACACACACACACACACACACACTGACATATGCACATTGGATGGTGCATGGGAGTTGTCTTCATGCAAAAACATTTTTGGTGTTTTTTAGGTTTTTTGGCTCACCAGTTTTGGTATCAAATTTTCAATAAATATCGAGATGAAAGAAGGATTATTGACAACACATAGTTAAACCATTTTGAATGACATACCATGAGCAGAATATCAAGCAACAAGACCAGTGAAAAGCCAGCAAAAGCAAGCATGAGATAAAGTCCAAATGATATCAACAGGGTCTTGAAAGGCTGTACCTTTTCTCAATCGAGAAAATTGGAGAAAGTGAAAATGAAAGAGATGGAGAGAGAGAGGAGACAGATTATGGATGAGTAATGTTATATTACAGAGGCATGAATGATTTGTCTTAAACTTAAGGAACTGAGAGTTGTAAAGTAGATTAGGCAGCAAATTATAGGGACTGAATATTCATGTAATCTGTAGATGTTCGCATTCATTGATAAAGCTGCAGACCTATGCAATGGATTGCCATAATGTGTAGTAGAAATGTAATCCAAGGAAGCATTCAATAGGACCAAAGGTAGATTGAAAATGGGTGAGATTGAATGGGGGGGGGTGAAGGGCAAGAATACTGTTAATTCACTAACAAGCCACTCCAGTGAAGCTAATTTTCTCTTTCTGCCATCAAGCAGATAAAATGTAATGCAATTATATACTGTACCCTGTATAGCGGCAGTAGAATGCTACTACATCAGGACTTCTGTAATTGCTGATATATTTAGATAAAAAGCAATACAAGTTACATAAATTTAGACATAACGTGCAAATGCACATGGCATCACAACATACAATATAATGCCCACTTTACCTTCAAAAGAAGAAACTTTCTTAGAAATCATTGTATTCTCTGACCTAATAACCATGTGCAGTCCCACATTTGTATTTGGTAATATAGAAATAATGAAGAATGTACAATTAAATAAAATATCTAAATCAAAATTAATATTATTACATATGCTTAGTTCTTTTTTGTACAGAATTAAACTGTCTTGTCTGATACTTACAGTCTAAAAAGGGTGCACTATGTTTGAACTTTATAAAGTCATGTTTATCAAGGTTAACTCTACAAAATTTATAAACATAGTAACAATATAGCTTCAATTACATTGACTACATTACTGTAAATGTCCTTATGTCAAAACATTTTAAACTACAGCATCAATTTAATTTATTTTATTGAACCTACATAAACATTATTAAACAAGAAAAGTCAGATAGAACTGTAAATTACAGAAGTGTTTTTATATGAAGGTGAACAAGAGCTTTTTACAGAGTATATTGCAATAAGACAAAATGTATGCCCATTTCACTGGAAGATGAAATACAGCAATATTACTAGGAGTGCACTTAAGAAAGTGCCATTTATCCAGAAATTGTGGAACACGCAAAAGTAAAATGCTGAAATTACTTTTAGAATAATAGTTTTCAGTAACTAATACTAAAAATATGACATTTTGTATTATATTCTGTGATTTATTAAAAATAAATTTACTATGGCAACCAAACCTGATACGTTATTTGAGGAATATTAACTTATTTCATATTCCTTATCATACGTAATGAATTGCAAAGTAACAGCATTTTGGTGCATACCTCTCAACTGTACAGATTTTCACAGAATGTCCAGATGTTTGCTTCATATTTTTGATCTGTTCCTCATAAAAACTGTATTTTTTGACAAATCACTGGGATGATCTAAGAATTAAAGTCATTAAATAATTACATGCATTTCAGTTAGACTTTATTCCCGGGATTCATAAAGCTCGGCGCAAGGACGGCGTTAGCCTTGCGTTGACCGTGCAGCATAGAGATGGCGGAGCAGCACCACAAGCATATTAATGAAGGCGCGCTGCCGTAACGGCGACGTGCATAGGAAATGTGTACGAGTGCAGGGGGAGTGTCCAAGCACTGCATGGAGGCGTGAACATGTTGGCTGCATACACGCAACTTAAAATGCTGACTACTACAGCCTGCCTCTAATAGTAATCACTCCTGTCAGTGTCCGTGGATACTGAAATGTATGCAAAGCATACAAGACATCATTGCGCAAACCACAATAAGAAGTAAACACAAAGGCACATAGCTGAATATTGAGTCCCCGTCCCTCGAACAAAGATATTTAAAATCCCATGCTTGTATTCCATTGTAGTGTCGCTAGTTATACCAAGTGGAAGTGAAACACATCGTGTTAGTGCGCTGCCAATTGCCAAGCCTAGCCCAATGGTTTGGGTTACCACTTGTCCTACATTGTGAGGGACAGTCCCCCTCTAGGCAGGTGTGTCCATACCAAAATCATAATAAATGTGAAATGTCCTGCGATAGTAGGACATAATTATGTCCCATATGTTATGTAATAGCCCCATACAGTACGTATGTCCGTATATAAAATACCTATATGTTACAAGAAACAGAATAAGCAAGTAAACGAAACAGAATAAGTAACTACACAGCTACAATGATAAAAGCTTATATGTAGGCATGAAACTAAAGTACTATCCTTTGTAATGACAGTGGGTATGTGTTGGCCTGTAAACTCAGATGTGTGCCACGAAAATGTTCCATCCAGGTCATATGAAAAGGTGGCAACCCTAACAATGGTCAGAGCATTCACCCATTATCTGCCCATTCATGGTCCAAGTCGTCCTTGTCAGGACGGCCCTTAGATGAATGGGTATTACTCGGGTCTACCTACCATGTCATGAAAGATAAGTATTTGCGAGTACCTATGTGTGTGAAGTACAGCATGTGGATGATCTGAAACATTAATATAGACCTCACAACCATATTGGTCCCAGAGATATGTAGTGTACGCAATGTGTCCTGTTGACTGTGCCATGGGCCATCAACTAGAGAAGGGATGAATGTTGTTTGTGGAATATGGGGGTGGAGGGTGACGGGTAATGTAATAATTCGCCAAGGGGAGACTGGGTTGGATGCACAATAGGTGAACTGAAGGTCAACGATGGAGCAGTGGGTGAATCAGGAAGATAACCAAAGAACAAATATACACATCCGCAATACAATCCCACAAACATGTGAACATTAAAATGTGCAATATACATGTACAGAAACGTTACCAGCATATACCCACATAATGGTCTGGTCTGAACTGAGAAATCCAACCCTAACACACCTGGATACATAATTGAATACCCATCATCCCCTTTACCTCACACCACCGACCCCCTTCCTGAACATCCACCAAAACCAGCCATACTCGGACTGCTAGATAGGTGCAGCCATATCTGCACATAGTGACCCCTACCCATATCTAGTAAGCAGTCTCACCCTAGGCCGTCCCAGGATTGCAAACTATGTATCACTTGCATGTAAAACCCTACCTTACAGCCATAAAGCAAAGATGGTCATCAGTCCCCACTATTTTTGGATATCCCTCATGGGATATGTATCTTTTCTAAACATTAGACTTGGTGTCATGACACGATGTCCAGTCCAGTAGACATCTGGACACAAGTTGTATGAGCAGTAGTTGTCCACAAGACGGATCAGCCTCCAGCTGGTCCTGCAAAACCCATGACCTGGAATTAAACACCTGACCATGATGCACGTCTCCCCACATGCATTATAGGGAATATACACCTTGCACATTCGCATAGTGGCAGTCGGATATAGGGTGCTTAAGGCACCTTAAAGCAGACATAAGTAGGGTTACCACCTGCCCCACCTTCTGAGGGATAGTCCCTTTTTGGGCAGTTGTGTCCATACCAAATATAATACAATGGCAAATGTCCTGTGATTTTAGGAAATATGTCGCATATTTCATGTAACAGTTGCATAAAACAGTTATTTATGTAAAATACTCAAAGTTACAAAAAACAGATGAAGCAAACAAACCGCTACAAGAATACGCGTTCATTTAGGCAAATAAGTAAAGTTCTAACCTTTGTACTGACCATGGGTATGTGTTGGTCTGTAAAAATCTGATGTGTGTCCAGAAAATGCCCCGCTTTGGCCATATGAAAAGTTGGCAACCCAAGATGTAAGTGGGTATGCAAGCATGTATGTGTGACGGTAGGTGGCGGTGATTCAACGGTATGGGAAATGTAAATGAGCATGTAGGTGGATATGCATGTGTATGTACAGATCGATATATACACGCACACATATGTATATATATGTGTGTGTATATATATATATATATATATATATATATATATATATATATATATATATATATATATATATATATATTTACCTAGATATGAAGAATTAACATGGTCACAATATAGGAAATCCCCGTAATAGTTAATGCTGTTATATATCAGGATGGCCATAAATGAGCACACCTCTGCATCCCCAACCACAGGTAGGATGCTAAAAGTGGAACGAACGATCTCTCCTTGCTAAGTCTGACTTTCAACTAGGTACAGGGCAGTCCCAGTCCCCAGTCATATAAGCCTATACTTGGAAGACCATATGAACATCCTGACAATCTGATCTGAATATCCTCGGAGTGAGTCAACATGCGGCACGAGTCCAGAGCAGTAGGGAATAGGGAATGTCGCATGTGTACCTTTGCGTTTTTCCCAACAGGTAAATGGATGCCTGCTGTGTAAGTGAAGTGATGAGGCGTGTGTTTGGGTAACTATGCACCATGGGTATACATATAAATGAGGCAGAACACCAATAATGTAGTGGTTAGAGCATCCACCTAATGAAAAGGCATTCACGGTTCAAGGTCGACAATAGCACATATCATTTTCCTTGTGGAATGAATGTTGCTCTGCTGTAAAGCTGACATTTAAACATGTAAAGATGAAATTATGTATCGCATGGGATTATTAACCAGATCCTTTCAATCAAAGAGGTATTGTCATAATGTATAAGGCACAAATAAGCACAAATAAGTGACAGTAAACACATGTAACGCACAGTAAGCATAGGCGAGTGCGCCTGCGCGGGTGTAAGCAGCTCCCAGCATAGGAACATAAGAAATATATGTTTGTATGTACAGATGTAATATATCTACCCACACACACACATATATATATATATATATATATATATATATATATATATATATATATATATATATGTATATATATCTATATCAATATACATACATACACACACACAAACACACACAGACATATATATGTGTGTATAGATATATATCTACATACATGAGAAATATATATATATGTATATATATATATATATATATATATATATATATATATATATATAAAGAAAGAATGGACGTTGTAACAGTAAAGCATACACAAGGGATGTGAAGGGAATCAAGAGCAATGTTGGTATTATAAAGTGCTTTCAGTGTATGTTATAAAAAGCAGCCCAGGAGTGGGCAGAGCGCTGCTACTTACACCACACACAGGGTATTACCAGTGGGTGTAACATTGTTGAAATGCTAGGTCTACTTTACACACAGATGGAATGTAGTCCCATGCTGGGACCTCCAAAAATTGGAAAACGCAAATGGCCATATTCCATAACCCCAGGAAAGGCACGTATGTCCAAATATACATGGCGGGAGACCCTGTGAATACACGAGGCGGGACAGAATGTGTGTAAGGCCCCAAAAGCTATGGAGAAGGAAATGTGTAAAGGTGTGTCATGGCTGCGATAACAAGTGGATAATGGATGTTACACGTGTAAATATAACACAGGTAGGGTGGAGGAACTATGGGTATGCAATTATGGATCCAGGCGTGCTAGGGTTGGGTGGGCTGGTTCTAATGGACCACCCCGAAGAGGTCAGCTAGGTCGGAATAGGTATATATGCATACTCACATACAGACAACAATATATGTTGACGTACAAATTCTGTAACACATGCATTCCATTTGTTGACATAAGTAATAGGAATGTGCCTATACAAACATCGACAGTACATGGAATAATAGGCTGTGCAGAAGAGGGATGGGTCGAATCACACTATCACATTCCAATTACCATCGGTAATCCATACATGAATATATATCGACATCTGTCCGCTGTATAACGTGCTACATACCGATTAAAAGATAACTGGAGTGTGTCGGTGTTATAATGAATAAGGCACTAGTATGCTGGTGAAGCTTATAAACACCATTATGCATTTGTAAGTGCGTATGAGCAGGGAATGTATTGACACACTACATACGCATATATATATATATATATATATATATATATATATATATATATATATATATTTATACATATAAAACAGCAAGATATGAATATACATGTATGAATACATATGCAGATATGTCTGTATATATTAATGTAAATATATATATATATATATATATATATATATATATATATATATATATATATATATATATGTTACAGTAAATATACACATGTATATGCCTAGGTCATGTTACAGCAGTTACGGGTAACATGTTTAGACCAGGCATATATTGGTGGGAGGTCCACTTAACAAATGTCTACTTACCACCACCACCAGCTAGGCCGGTGAGACTCACAGACACGCAATAAAGGTAAATACAACACTGCTTCCCAGACCACTGGCAGGAAACTACCAGTGGGAGAGATCTACAAGGTCTACACTTTAAATATGGACAGCAACGTCCCTTGCGGGACACCAAAAATTTGGTGCCTTCAGCCAATGGGAGTAACACAGTTATAACCAGGATGTAGCTGTACACAGAACAGTACGTTGTGCAAGCCTGATAACACATGGATTGACACAAGGTACGACATGTGTCCCAACACGGGGAGAGTGGGCAGTGTGTAGGGGTGTGTTCATATCCCACCTGCATCCACCTGCGTCCACAGTAAGGATGAGTGCTGTAGAGTAGTGGCAGGTGGGGGAACCATGGGTATGCAATTATGGGGCTAGGCACACAGTTGTTGGCTGGCAGACACATATTAGGACTGCCCTGTGGGTGTAAGTAATATTCTGATGTGGGTATAGCAGATGCCCATACCTCCCAAACTGTAAGAGCACATCTACTGGACAGTCTGTAAACCATTGGGGGAATACATAGGGACCATATCATTCAACTGTCCCCGATTACCAGGGACGTCTGTGATTACGAATCAGAATCTTAACACAATCCCAACTAAACCATCCTAGAACTAGTGATATTAGGAGGAAAGGTGGCGGAATGCACGTAATGAATAATGACAACATGTAAGAGTCATAAACTGCATGCACCTCAGACAATGTGTATGAATACATATGTGCTCTGTGTCTATCAATGTGTCAGGTTAATAGCACCAACCTTCTAAATGTGTCCCTGAGGTCGTTATGCAGTGTCCCTGATTCAGTCTTTATTCTTCCCCATTCATATGACAGGTCTGATAGAGAAAGTGCATGTTCCGCCGACTACTTTAGAAAGTTGATAGAATAATAGGTTTGGGGTCACCACCTATCCACCTTTGCGAGGGACACTCCCCTGTGGGCATTTGTGTCCTGCATAATAACTGTAATCAAGGCAAATGTCCTGTGATTGAGGGCAAAGAGTACCTATATTGTTCGTAGTAGTAACATAAAACAATTATGTTCCTTTGAAACACCTAAATGTTATAGGTAACGGTATAAGCAACTATAATGCTACAAGAGTAACCTTTTATTTAGGCGAAACAGTGAAGTACACCCCTTTCTACTGGCTGTGGGTGTGTTGCCCTGCAAAGTCTGATGTCTCTACAGTCAGGTCCTATAGGGTTGCCACCTTTCCAAATGGCCAGAGTAGGACATGTTGTGCAGAAATGTCAGACATTCCAGGACTAAACCTACCTACAGCCATGCATAGTACAGGATTACGCTTATTTGCACAAAGAAAAGTTTAATCTAGTTGCATTTGAATTGCTTATGTTACTTCACATAACATATAGACATGTCATATATAAAATAACTGTTGTATGCAATTATTAATGAAACGTAGAATATAATAATGTCCTGTAATCTGGACATGTGCTATGTCTTGATTATTTTCGCACTGTCCCTCACAAAGTGGGACAGGTGGTAACCCTGAAGTCCTACCTTTGCCAATTGAGAAGGTGGCAAACCTATAATAGGTATGCGGTAGCATGACCCGTCTGACGGATGTGGCTACCACAACCCAACTACACGTTTGTAATGTAACCATAGCTAGAGCTAGAGCTACCTCACCTTATTCTATACTATCAGCTCTCTATAGCCCAGAAAGCCCTTCACCACCCTGGCAACACTCCTATGCTCTCCACCCTTATCAAGCCCTATAACAACCTAAAAAACCTTCGCTCTTCGAGCAAAATTCTAATTCAAACCTCTCAATCAAGGAATACTGCAGGAGAATCTATGTTCTCCAACTCAATTGGTAAAAAATGGAACCTACTTCCTCCCAACCTGACATCCCAAACCTCCGTCTCTATATTTAAAACTAAACTAAAACACTACCTAACCAACCACTGGCTTTGCTCCTGTGACTACCCAAGCTGATTATCTTGGCTCCCATCTCCTATGCACATATCTTTCTTTTTTCCAGCTTTATGCTTTTAGCATTACCTATACTACTAAGACAAGCCCTCTTTATCTTGCAACTTTTCCCTAATCTACTTTACATTGCCTATTTTTAATATCCAACTTTTAACAATATTACTCTATCCATTCTGTTACTCTATCTACAGCACTATCCCTTTTACCTTCCTCTTTCTATCTCATACAAATGTCCTAAGTACTGTGTTTGCTTGTATATCCTTTACACTGTGTACTTTTTCTCCATGCCTATTCCTAAATATTCTGTATCATACTGTCAGTCATGGGTGAATATGTGTATGTATTTGACAATTTACTGTTAATTATCATGTAGTAGATAGCGGAGCTTTTCTCCTCGGGCCTCCACTGAAAATGGACATGTATCCAGCTGGACCAGCCCGGTTAACAAATGTAAAATAAAATAAATAAAATAAATAATGCAGGGTCTCAGTTCCCATGTATCAGCCAGACAGGAGCAGAGTGCATGCGGAACACACAAATATGATTAATTCACTGGACAGGCTGCTGATTCCATACAGTTGAACACCATGCCGTCACCTAATGGGCAGCCATTCCCGATACAGTAGTCATGTAGTCAAATGTGATAGGCATTACAAGGTGGGAGCAGATTGTAAGAGGAACACACAATTATGAATGATTCACTGGACAGGCCACTGATTCCAACAGTCGAACGCCATGCTGTCGCCTAATAGGCAGCTGTTTCTGATACTGTATTCATGTATTCTGATGTAATAGGCATCACAAGGTGGGAGCACATTGTATGAGGTACATACAAATATGATTGTGTCACTGGACAGGCCACTGATTCCGTACAGTCAAACGCGATGCCGTCGCCTAATGGGTGGCCAATCCCGATACATGTAGTCATGTAGTATGATGTAATAGGCATCACAAGGTAATATTGTGGTCCTCGTTCACACCCAGGGGTGTGAGTGACAAATGCAAGCACCAATGCCAGTGCATTAGCAAGTGCGGGATCGAGTGGGTGTAAGCGTCTTTGATTATCAGTATGTGAGTATTGCATTGGTTAAGCAATGTAGAGGCTAATCGAGCATAAGAGGCTGTAACCAGAGGATATCATACAGCACAGTCATTCAACAGTATAGGAATGTATCCCATCATGTAGATGTACATGTCAGTGTTTATGTCCAGCATATAGGTACATACATATATAGAGATGTATCAGGGACATACCATGTGGCAACAAAGCATTACAAACGAATGAAACGGGAAACACCAGTGATGCCTGTATTATGTAGTGGTGTTGCTCTATGTGATCACAAGAATCCCTCAGACAGACATGTGTCAATCATACAAGGAAATAGTTGTACATTGGCCGTATACACCACTCTGTGCATGTAATGTACATTAACACAACAGTACCTGTCCAATCATTATGTGTGAACAGTACTCCTGCAATGTACTGTGTGCAACATCATCATCATGATAAAGGTAAATGGGGTAACCATAGAGGGACTGGTAGTGTTTTGTGTACAGTGGGGTCATCCTCCTCACATGTAGCTGGACCATGTAGGAGTGATGTGCATACCAGGACTGTGCACCTGAGGGGCAGTGGTGAGGATCACAGTAGTATGTTATAATGCATATTACAAGGGTTGAATGTGTCCAGTGGGCATGTGTGTAATGGACAGCTATGTATAGGGCAGATGGTGTCCTAGGAGCCGCATGGCCTTATGTGTCCATAGGTGAGGGTCAGATGTTGGTGAAGGAGTGTAGGTATGGCCGTGCATGATAGGTAGGAGCACAGAAATGACAGCATACAGGGTTGGTATATGACACATGTGGGAGGATACACCCTGGATGGGGATGGGTCTTCGGTATTCAGAAGCCCATGGGAACAGTGGGATGGAGGCCTCCAGCCATGGGCAACTGCCACTGCACCTACACAGCTGCAAAGGAGGCAGTGCTGGGGGCTGTCCAGGAGGGGCAGCATCACCCTGTAAATGTGACTCTCCACCCTTGAACTGGCGTATCTGGCTTCATAACCTCTTAGGGAGCCACCTATGCAACATGTCCAGGACCGCACGACAGCAGATATGTACCTGTCTGGTCCCGTTCCCAAGGGTGACATGCTCCATCCTTAGTGGTGGTAACACCAGAAGGTGGTGCAGAGCCAACAGAGGTTGATGTTAATGGCTGGGCCCCAGATGTTCTAGTGCCTGGTGCCATGGTCAGCTGCAGTGGGACAGGAGGATCTGCCAGGTCCTACCAACCCAGTCAGCCTATGGTGTTGCATTTTAAACCCACATATGGCTTAGTGATATACAACAGCATACAGGATTACCTACGGCAGTATGCATATATATCCCCAGCAACCCAACACAACAGATGGTATACATTTGCAGAGGGAGCCCCACACATACATGTATACCGCATGGCAACTGTACAATGTGTAGTAGACGTGTGACCGCAGCTATGAACAGTTGCCCATCATTGACTTGTCACTGGGAATCCCACACAGTGTCAGTCATACCACTGTCTCATGTGACACATGTTCATTCAGGGATGCGATGGCAGTAACACATCCCTATCATCATGTACTGTCTGCAATCCCCACACCATGCTTCTGCTGTGCACAGAAGTGTGTTCAGTGTGTAACACAGGAAACAAATGGTTGCACACACTGACCTGTTCACAGATGGCGCTACAGATGGGGTTCCCTCATGAACAGAGTACTGTCATATCTGTATTTTAACATGCAGAATAGCCATTACCACACACATGTTAAAAAGGCAGTAGTCTCAATGCAGCATAGCTACACTTACATGCTGTAGTTGTGTGGAACATCATCCTCCTGTCATTAGGCTATTTCCCACTGTGGAAAATTATTGAGGTACATCCAGATATCATCTGCGATGCTGTGTCAGAACACCACATCCAGGTACCACTCACAGTGATTGTCATGGCCAGATAATAACATGTTTCCCTAGATATTTTACTGTGTTTATCATGCGGATGGCTATGGGAGCACCATCACAGCTGTACCATATGCAATCAGCTGGAGGAGGACTGCAACAGGTGCAGAGGCCATCGCCTGACCATTTCCATCTGTTGCAATACACATGCTGCTGCTGTGCAGATGTACACCTTCACATCCAACAGAGAGTGTGTGTGTGCGGGACAGGCAATGTACACCAGGGAAGGGCTTGGAGACTTAACCATATGCATCATCTGCCACACGCTGAATAGTACAGGGGCAAACATCTGACTACTCATTACTATTACATGTGCATGACGTTACTACATGTGCTACAGAGGCAACATGTTGCAGTGCTGTAAGAACATGTGTGTAGGTGAGTGAGTGCCATCTACAACAGATTTAGTAGACATACATTAGGTGTGGCACACATCAGTCCATGTGAACGGATGACATTGTCAACACAACCACACTCTAATGGACATGCATTGACACCTTTGTCAGGGCAGCAAATACACAATGTAACGACTTAGTTTGCCACACCACAGTAATGCACAGGACCACATGCACCACAGTGGATATCTGGAGGTTCTATGGGCTAGTGCATGTGAAAGTGCTTGACAACTGTTGGTGTGCCGACGAGGTTTATACTGGGAGTGACTGTGGTTGGGAGCATCACAACCCACATGCAGACACAGGGTACCAGTACTGTCATGCAGGTATGCATTGCTCCATGGGTGTGTAGTGTTTGGCTGTGCAAGATGGCTGTACAAGGCTGGGTGAGGGGTAATCCTTGCCATTGCATCACCTGACAATGGTGTGCAGTGCAGGGGTGTAGTGTCTGCAATGTCCCACACAGATGGGTACTGCATTATCTGGCTTGACATCCTGGTTACCAATGTGTAGGGCCATAGCTTTGCAATGCATGCCATGTCTGTGTTTGATAGTCCTTCTCATGGACATTGCCTGGGATGTGCATGTCCCACAATACTGTACAGTGGCATGTACAGGTGTACCTGGTTTGGCAGACACATGTAGTGTAAACAGCCTGTTATATCCTGATATGCCAATACTGGCCTGGTGTGGCGAAACCTGCTTATAGTGAGCAGGTCAGCCCTGCCCCTGCATGGATAGAATGGACAGGTATTCTGTGGTGTCAGTGGCATGGGTCCATACAGGGCACATGTGTACAGCATTGTCTGGCCTTAGTGGATCACATATGATGGCACCACATATGCTGCAGCCATTCAGAGTGGAACATAGTGAAGGCACACTGTCTGCATATATGTGCCTATTGTACCACTGTACAGGGTGCCATGTCCTCTGCAGGCCACTGCAGTCACACCATGCCTACTATCTGTCCTCAATGTGCATGTTACTAGCAACATAGAGGGATATCATAGGCAAGGCTGTATGTGCATGGCACATGGGTGCGGGACATATACTGGGTACTAGTAGGGCTGCATACTTAGTTCACCAGCCCTTTTGCCAGATGTATGGGTATGGCTTGCCAGCACAGCGCCATGGCTTACTGACAGCTGTACTCCTCGTGAAGTGGCCAATGTGTCATAATATGGATACTATATAGGAAAACTACAAAACGCACTCCCAAACATGTCCAATGGTAAGACAATCACAGCCACCTCTACACAGGCTCTGACACACTTGCCATGTCCTGTATACAAACTCCTACCATATCACACTGCAGCAACACATGTTTAGGGCTTGTGCTGCAGCGAATACTACAAAGCACTGTACTTGTCTCACACAGGCAGACACACACATATACACTTGCCATGTCTGGGATTAGAACACCAACCTAACTACTTTACTACACTACAGCATTATGCAGTTACAGAATGCGCTATCGAGATTACTGAGACACAGCACTCCCAGAGGTGTATTTGTAGATGTGTGACATCATCGGCCTTGCTAACGGTGGTTATAAGAAATGTATGGAGTGTGAGCAGTATAAAGGTTTTACTCGGTCCTCAGGCAAATGGACACACACACATGGCTAGTGTGGGACTAGAACACCAACCTAACTACTTTATTACACTACAGCATTACGCAGTTACAGAACGCGCTACCGAGATTACTGGAACACAGCACTCCCAGAGGTGTATTTGTAGATGGGTGACATCATCGGCCTTGCTAACAGTGGGTATAAGAAATGTATGGAATGTGAGCAGTGTAAAGGTATTACTCAGTCCTCAGGCAAACGGGGACACACCCACACACAAACACACGGCAAGTGTGGGACTAGAACATCGACCTAACTACCTTATTACACTACAGCATTACACAGTTACAGAATGTGCTACAGAGATTACTGGGATACAACACTCCCAGAGGTGTATTTGTAGATGGGTGACATCATCGGCCTTGCTAACGCTGGGTATAAGAAATGTATGGAGTGTTAGCAGTATAATGGTATTACTCAGTCCTCAGGCAAACGGACACACACACACACACACACACACACACACACACACACACACACACACACACACACACACACACATGGCAAGTGTGGGACTAGAACACAGAGCTAGCTACTTTATTACACTACAGCATTATGCAGTTACAGAACACTCTACTGAGATTACTGGAACACAGCCCTCCCAGAGGTGTATTTGTGGATGGGTGACATCATCAGCCTTGCTAATGGTGGGTATAAGAAATGTATGGAGTGTGGGCAGTCTAAAAGCAATTTTGAGTCCACCAGCAAATGGGGACAGACATACACACACACACACACACACACACGCCAGTGGCGGGTACGGAGCACCTGCCTATTTACAAATTACTATTACAATACTACATACTTACGAATCGCGCCACACAGACTATGCATGTCAAGGCTGTCATTATGACCATCTGGGAATGCGGACATCAAAAGGGATGCTGGCAGTTAAGATGTACATACCTGTGAACCTGTGTGTTTAAAGTAGGAATCCATCCTGACCTGGAGTATGCCCATCTGTGGAATGGACGACTACTACCACTATACAGGGTTACAATGGACATGCCCATACACAGAGGCACATAACTGACACAAGGTGTCACTGGGCATGCTCACACACTTAGTAGCACAGGGCTGTTCGGAATGCACTGTGCCCATCTACACAAGGATATACTGGGCATGCTCATACACTTAGTAGCACAGGGGGCATGCTCACACACTTAGTAGCACAGGGCTGGTCGGAATGCAATACTATGTGTCCATCTACACAAGGATATACTGGGCATGCTCATCCTCCTAGTAGCACAGGGCTGACTGGGATGCACTCTGAGCACAGAAGAAGTTATCAGAGATCTGGGGACTCAGGTTGACAGTAACCTATCGTTTGACACTCACGTTGCTAAAGTAGTTAGGAAGACCTTCTACATTGCCCACCTGATCATGAAGGGATTCACATCTAGATCAAGGGAGGTCATCGTCCCCCTGTACTCATCACCCATCAGACCAATGATTGAGTACAATGCTCCATTCGGAATGTATCTGACCCGACACCTGCAGCAGCTGGAAAGGCCCCAAAAGTTCCTCACCAAAAGGATAAAGGGTCTCAAAAATATGTCTTATGCTGCCCGACTAAAAGAACTTCAGCTCTATTCAGTCACTTACTGCCTGCTCAGAGGTGACCTGTGCCTGACATACAAGGCCATGTCAAACCCAGATTTGATGAACATGCTTCACCTCAAAAAATCTAGATCCCTCAGAACTACAAGGGCGAGAGACTTAAACCTTGACACGGTCATTAATAGGACATGCTGGAGGGACAGATTCATCACCCAAAGACTCCCTATGCTGTGGAACAAAATCCCGGTACATGTGAGGCAGAGCACCTCGCTGGCCATGTTTAAGAGAAATCTTGACCAATGGATGGGAGATTGCAGATATACCCCAGGGATTACCTCAGTGTCTCTGCTTGACAGAGGCACAGCAAAACAATGGGCATAGTTTTCTTCAAACTAAAGGGGTGGCGAAAGCCACAAAAACTCTGGGCTAGGCTTATAAATGCCCATGGGCAGATAGCCTAGTATGAACCTATGAACCTATGAACCTATGATTCTAAACACGGAGGGCCACAGTGGCCATGCTATTATTGGTGGATGTAAAGAACACATTGTAATGGGCTGTGGTGTTAGTAGTTGTCATTGTTAGTGGGAACGCTGCTCTACATATATTTGACACTGGTCTTTTACACAACATCAGCTGTCATTCTGGGATGACATGGCTGACAGTAAGCAGGCCTTTGTCACATATCACATGCATCCATGATACAAGGGAGTGTGGATATTATCCAAGTCACATCCAACCACACAGTGCCATTCCAAGGCAAATGTCCTAAACAGAGGTTAACTCCCATACACCTACAGGACAACTGCATTTTTTTCTTATGCTAACCAGATGTGTAGTGTCCATATTCACAGCTGGTCACTGTAGATCCAACAATGGGGAGTACTGACATCTGTGCAGTGAGGAACACCTAGCTGATGTCTCTGTAGTGCACAATAGCACTACCACCATATACCTCAGAACCTAGCACTACCACCATATACCTCAGAACCAGACATGTGGGCCATAACACAGGTACGGACCGCTCCAGGTGTTGTACCCACATACATAAAGGCCACTCACATGTACTGACCGGTCCCCCCATGAAAGGCATCACAGATGAGCCATGTGCAGGACACAGTGTCACATGCTGCATTCTAGGATGTAAACTGCAGACACCACCATGCCCTCGGACCACCAACAGGCAACCATACATGCTGTATGACACAGACGACTACACCTCCATGTGACCCATGACCTTTGTACTGTACTAAGCTCTACATCAACTGTAGACAGTACACATGTACTGACACAGTTGCATCATGTGTTATGTAATGTCATGATACCCCTGTCTGTGACCAGGTCAACTGTACACATACCAGGGGCCCTCGGTACTTACCACTATTAGCAGATGTCTGTTGCTGTACACCAGTACACACCCTCATGTATGGATATGACATACATGTACGTGCCATGGGTATGTACATGCCACACACACAACATACCTGTAAATAGCATAGCTGTTGTAGTCCTTTGTGCAAGCAGGTGGCTACAGCCATTACACACATGCACATGGAATGTAGGTCCATGGCTGCTGAATGCTAACAGTACATAAGGTGTGATATCAGTGTTGATAGAGGTAACATCCCCTCTGTACTGGTCACCCATCTTATCATGCAACAGTCCATGTGTCATGTATGTCATTACACATATCCACCAATTGCAATGCCTACAAACATGACCAAATGTTAGGACTGTTGGACCTACACACCTGCACACGTATTGTTGTGAGTTCAGATAACATGCGTGTGCAGTTGCTGATGTTTGCAGGTGGCATGTATCCTAGTACATCATGCAATTGCAATGCCTCAACATTGCCAACTGTATATGGTGATGTGCTGAATGTACAGAAAGGTGCACCACAGGTATGGACAGATATGGTGAAATAACTAAGTGGTGGGACATCTTTGCAGATGGATGTTTGCTGTTACAGCTCACAGGTGTGTCACAAGTGGTCCTACAATACCCTGTGTAACTGGTAAGCAATGGTTTAATTAATTGAAGGACATACCACACAACTTAGACAGTGGTCAGGGTGACAGCGAAGGTAAATCACTTGACACCTGTTAATAGCTATGACGTCCCTAGTGCATATATCAGCACTGTTGGCACAGGAAGCATCAGTACAGTTTATAACGCATGCAATACTGTTGTACATCTGACATACATAACATGAGATAGGCAGGTCTGAGATTCACAGTACTGGCATGTGTGGTTGCATGTGTGTCCATATATGTCACATATTGTGAGTAATACATCTCAATTGTTACTCACTCTCCTGTACACTAGTGGACACATCTGTACAGACTGCAATGTAGAAAGCAGGACATAGGCAGGGGCGTGTATTTCACACATGTGAGGTATCTGTATGTGCATGACATAGGTGTATTAATTACTGAATGCCACAGTGTGTGTATGTAAGGCTGACTGGTCCCTGGGGTGAGGATGTATGTTACCATACTGAACTGATAAGATCCCTCGCACCATCCATGCGATGCATTCTACTATCCATGTTGATGTCCCTGATCTTAGGCTGTACTGACTACCTGTACATGTGTATTCTCTGTGGCACTTCATGTAGGTGCACAGTACTGTAATGATGGTTTGCACATAGGCAGTGGTCCTCATCCCACCAGTAGCAACTGTGTGCGAGTGTGTGTTACTGTGTCGGTGAAGCCATGAGTGTGTGTGTGTGTGTGTGTGTGTGTGTGTGTGTGTGTGTGTGTGTGTGTGTGTGTGTGTGTGTGTGTGTGTGTGTGTGTGTGTGTGTGTGTGTGTGTGTGTTACAGTGTCACTGACTACATGTGTGTCAATATCTGAGTGTATGGGTGCAGTTGTGTGTTGGCATTCTGTCATGGGAATGTGTATTACTGATTCCCATTGAGACATCACACTTCCCACTGGCCTCTACCCTTGTAATCAGCTAGACCACTCTCTTACCTCTCCACTCCATGTAACTGTACCTGTGATGTCACCCTTTATGGATGTCATGTCTGTAGCCACAGTAGCTTAATACACAGCTATCATGCTCTTGGAACAGTAGACGTGTTTGTAACATGGGACATTCTCACTGGTATGTGGCAGCTACATGGTGCATGCTGGTATATTCATACATACCTGTAAGTAGTCCACATTGACATATGGGACACTTAACTGCAAACACTGACCTCCACCGGCACATGCAATTAGACCTGAAGAAAGACAGCAGAACATCATGACCAACATGCAGTTACTGTTGTTACACAAGACACATACTGTTAACAGTATTGTACACCTGTACTACATGGTATATCTGCTGCCTGTCAACAATCCTCAAAATTTGTAAACTATACATATCATCCTAGTCTGTTCACCCTGTGCATCAGACCATATGAGCATGTCCCTGCACTGATGGTGTGGATGTTAGGTCTGCGGCACAGGCATCATCATATGCACAGCATGTTAATGTTTGCCGGAGGCCTAGGCTACACCATTGGATGACATCATGTGTGTGGGTTTGGGCCTTTGATTTAATTGGGCATGTGTGGATGTTATGCATGTGTGTGTTGGGGTGCCCTACATATGTGTCCAGTGTGTGTGCGTGTATGTATGCACACAGTTCTTCCATGTGTCTGGCCTACACAGGGGTATTATTGACAGCTGCAGACTGTACAGGTGAGGTTTTAAAGTTCACAGTGTCCGGCCATGGACATGTGACCTGTGCCTGCCAGGGGTTGCACGGGCACTACCAGACAGAGGTGCAGATTGGGTACTGCCTGATTTCACTTGTCCACTGGAACTGTGTCCCTGTTGGGACCATCCAGGGCCATGTGCACATGGCCTGCTGTGTCATGGTGAGGGCAGCACAGCACCAGATGCACTGCTGCTGCAACCACCACTATGGGAGTGGGCATGTGAGGTAGCTTGTACACATAGACCTGACACAGGTGATGTAGCAGGCCTACGTCTACTTGCCCAATGCCTCACTCCTACCAGATGTTCCAACACAGACAGCTCATGCTCGTGGATTGTCATGCCATGGTCAAGGACTCCAACCATGTCACCCAACTCTCTATCCAAAGCATCAGCAATCTGCTGTTGAGCATTTACCATTGCCTCGATGCTGTTGTTTAATGAATGGTCAGCAGCCCTCTGTAGCCTCTGATCTTTTCTGTTGTGCTGTCCAGTATGTGCCTGTGCCTCCATTGGAGCCTGAAACATGTGTCTGGTGACACCAGCTGCTGCGCTCTGTCGTGCAGGAGCATGTTGGCCAGTGGTCCTCCTACGAGCAGCACTGACCACGTGCCTGTGTGGGGCACCATCAGTAGTTTGGCTGACACCATGGTGTGCAGGCACACCTTCCATAGCCCCCACACTTTCTTGTTCCAAACTACCATGTGCCAACTGTCCTTCCTCTATGACCACTGGTGATGGGGTATGCAGGTATGGGATCTGTGTGCGGGGATGAGGTGGATATAGATGGAATGGCAACCAATGGCACAGTTTCAGCCCCTGACAACTCTGTCTGTGTCCCAATCATACATTCATCATCACTGCTAGAGTCTGTGGGGACACTAACATCTGATGTACCGCAGGAGGACAATGCACCTACATCACCTGCGAGGGCAGACAAGAACTGTACATTACAATCTATACAATAGACACACACACACACACACACACACACACACACACACACACACACACACACACATGTGATATGACAGAAGGCATGCAACATGCATGTGATATGGCAGATGGCATCTAGTGCAGACAATAATAGTCGTAGTTATCATACATCCCTAGATTGCACACAACACCATGCATGTGTCATAGCAGATGGCATGCAAATTACACAATCATAGTAGTGGTTAGCATACATCCCTGTGTTACACCATGTGGACCAGTACAGGTTAACAGTACACCTGCCTGATGTGTGGCATATGACCTTGATAATCACAGGTAGTATGACATGTGTTCTGCTGATTTGTGCAATGGCATGCATACATGTTTAACACAATGGTGTCCTGTCAAATATACAGTGGGGTAATGGTGTACCAATTCAGTGTTGTCTGTCTACCCTACAGATATACTGCAAATTTAGCTGATGGGCATGGCCATTGCAGGGAATCATGAGGCGTTTCTAGTGCTATACATTGTGAGTTACAAACAGGGTTCATAGCCATGACTGTGTTCAGATACAATACATATATACTGTGGAATAAGACCCACATCACTGAGGTGTATACACACTAAACCATGATGTGAAAGTTGTGACACAGGTCACTGATGGGTATACGGATGACACCCCTGCACATCTGCAACCATACTGCTGCAGCCTAGTAACTGTGTCCAGACATGGCAAACACATCGGTACACCATGTCCCACATGACATCATGACATCTGTGTACCGCACACACACACACACACACACACACACACACACACACACACACACACACACACACACACACACACACACACAAGGAGCTAGTATGGCATTTATGTCCAACGCCAGCAATGGGGATGTGCTGTATCTGTGGCCTGATGTGGATACTGTACAAGTGACTGCTGTCATGTTGCAACACACTCAAGATGTTCAACACATCTTATATGGTGGATTGATGTTACACCTACACAAGATGTGCACAGGCCTGCATGATGTCTAGTGTTCCAGATCTACATTATGACCATTATACAAAGGCCATGGTTGAACCATGTGTAGCCATTGTATGACAGGGTGTACACACAAGCACAACACGTCTACTGTGTGTGTTGCTCCATGTCTCTGGCCATCCTCCATGGCCATGTCTGTACATGTGTTGTCCAAATTATTGTGATGGGCATCTATTTCACGTGTCTTTGTTGTCCCATATGACATATATGCTCCACTGACAACAGGGTTATACAGATAAAGGGTGATATGTGGGATATGTTTTCAGGTTAAGTAGGCAGTGTAGCAGCCAGGCCAATAGATGTCATGGACATGTCAAGATAGCACATCACATTGTGTGACATTCATAGCAGGGCTATGATCCACACTGGTGAAACCTGTGTGCTGGCCATACTCCAGCCCACTGTGTAGTACTGTTTGTATTTACCACATGTGTAGATCAGATCTGTTGTACATCCCTAAAGTGAACAGCACCTCCACCATTGTATGCACAGCTGTCAACACATCTGGCAATAAAGTTTGTGAGGATTCATGTCAGTAAGATGATTCACATTGTTTGCAAGTGTAGCACATGGGTAGTCATTGTGATGCATTGCAGGTCTGACCTGTATATTGTGACAGGACCATACATTATGTGTACATGTTGTGAATGGCCAGATGGCAGATAGATTTCTGCATTACGGTTTCTGATAAATAATAACACTCTCACCTGCAATGGGCTGCTGTCGCAGCGGAATGCCAGAGGTACCTAAATAGGAGTAACACAGCAGTACAAGCATAATCCACCCCTGTATAAAGGCTACAGGGAGCAATGTGCATAACACATACACCAGTACATTAGACTATACTATGGTGTATGCACATGTGTGCATACACAGAGTAGCATACTATAGTATGCGGCATGTGTGTATACATGCCTTGCATATGATGTTACATTACATATTGTACAGTGACACATGCAACTATATGGAATATAGTTGTTATAGGTGCAGTACTGACTTACCAGGCAACTCCAGGCTCAGTGGTTGAGACACCCACCTCCCCAATATCGGTTAAGGCTTGTGGATGTGGTTCTGCAGGTGTCCCCAGGTTGGCCAGTAGCTCCTCGGTACGTGTGAGTGGGGGCTGGGTTGGTGGTCCACCACCTGTTGCACCTTGTTCCCTGGCAATTGCATTAGCAAGCTGTTTCGTCCATCTAATGAGGTCTGTCCAGTGTTTGTGCACCTGCTGGTATGTGTGGTTGTGGCCACCCACATCATTAACCCTTCTGCAAAGTTCCATCCACTGCGCATCCTGCTGCTATGCATTTTGTGGCACATGGCTGAACAAAATATCGTGATTGTCAAGTAGATATGGGATGAGGGCCTCATCCTCCAAGTGTGTAAAAGGGGAAGCCTTGCACGTGGCATACCTGGAAGACAGAATGATGGAGACAGGTCACAGTAACTCACAGAGACATACAGAGCTACAGCTGAACATACATGTGTATCACATTAATACAGTTTAAATAGTTGTATTTGCAAACCTATATGACACTGACGTGTTTGTGTCACACACATGTGACACTCAATGTTGAATGGATATTATCACCTTATATGTGTGTGTGTGTCACCTGATTTAATTGCTCATACTCCATGTGGTTGCCATCTTGATGTGGGCATGTCTGTTTGCCTGTACTGGTGTTCCTATCTATCAACACATGGCTGGATGTGTCCACATTAATGCAGTCGACCTTGATGCAGTGTATATGTCACATATAAGGACTTACATTGCCTTAGCAGACATGACCTGTGACCCTGCAGACATACTCACATAAGGTTTTACATGTATGTGTTCTGCCATATACATCTACATGGCACAGTACAGGAATTCAACATCCTGCCATGTATCACCTGTGTTGCACATGTGATATACATGGGACACTGGCTAGCCAGATGGTATTTGCAGGGATGGATATCAACTATAGTATGTACAGTCAAAGTCAACTAGTGGGCTAGATGCCATGGGCCATATATGAATCTAGGATGAAAGGTTACCTGGCAGTAGCCGACAGGCGGGTCTGTGGGGCCAGGTGGAGCAGTGCCACATTACTGATCCACAGGGTTAATGATACATATACCATACGTTACCATGCGGTCATCACACCATGTTTGAGAGGGGAGTGATGTGCAGCTTTGACGGACAGGAATGCATAGTATGGCAGGACTATGTCAAGTGTATGGGACAAGGATCTGTCCAGCATGTGGTAGGTGGATGTCCATGAAGTATGTGTTCGAGATCAGGATGAGTACTTGTAGCATGTCCAACATCACTGGGTTGGACATGGATTTATTCAGGGTATGCATCATGCTACATAGTGGAGATGGTGAATGGAAAGGCTGGTGTAGGCCATCTGCACATGGCCAATACCCATTAAAAGAAATATGTAATCTGATATGGGTCATTTGAGTGTTCTGTATGGCTGGACAATGATTTCTATATTCATGAATGGCACCCTATTATTATTAGGTTTGCCACATATGACTACCTGACAGGTGTGGTGATTTAGCTATCACAGGAAAGACAACTGCCCAGCTGCATCCCGCACATGTGTCCATTATGTTGACCGCTGCCTAGGTGGTAATTCATGGGTAAAGGGTTATTAACATAGGGGTGACAATGCGAGTCAGCTATTGCTCCTAGGTCACAGTCATTCACATACTTTAATAGGCAGATGCCTTATGTTTGTCTGTGAGATATGGACTACAATGAGGGGGGATAACATTTATTGACCCTGACATACTGTAGCTGCCACTGGTGGGATGCACACGTATTATTCAGACACCTTCTGTAGTGTTGGTTCTGCCAGCAGTCCTGTTGCAAAACGCTCCTGTGATATAGGAATGTACTTCTAGTATACCGAGTGTAGGTGGTACACAGTATGGGTGATGATGTCCTATGACCTGGCAAGGTTATGATATGCAGTGTGACATCAACCATACTGTCATCTACATCTGTACTGCTGACATCACTTAAGTGATCAAATTTCATGGCCTTCCAGACCAGACTCAGTAGGGTAGTAGTAAAGAACTTCCCATTATCAGTGGTGTCTCCCCCTTTGTGGGTTGTGATACCTGTTGGTGTGCACCATTCAGTCTGTACACAACCTGACATGGAGCTATGTTTTATATGATGTGTACATGGAGAGCATCTTGTTTTGCCATATGTGTATGATACAACCTGTGATGTGGGCAGGTCCCATGCAGCTTGTACCTGCATAGCTGTGGGTACAGGGGCGCTGTGGTGTACATGGATATATGCTTGTGTACCTGTTGGGGGGAGGGGGAATTGTGTTTATATTATCCAAGACCCTATCTGGATTGCTTATTCATGCTAAGCACTTGTTCAGAACTTGTAAACACTATGTAAGTTAATAATTACTATAGCACTCAATCTTCCTCATTACCTACATTTAAGGGTGAACAGGTTTTGTACATACTTTTTTCACTTGCGTAGAGTAATGTAGCTCTTGTACTCAATTTCCTCACTTATCTAGGTGAATGTAGTTCTATATTCAGGCATGTCCAAGAGTCAACTGCCAGTGTTCTCACCTGTCCATCTGATCATTCTGGACATCTTGAGGCAATGTACACATTGCCTCATGTACACAGACAAGCCTCTCCTCCTACCACCTAACACTACAACCTGTGAGAGATGCACTCATCTAGCTAAACTGGAGGTAAAGGTCTCTCCAACCAAGCCTGACCCTGACTGCCATGTGGAGAAGGTACACAGTCGCACAACACCACACTCATCACATAAGTCTCACTGAATCTACCCCACCATTAACTGGGAAAACTACTCATGTACCAACACATTAGCTCAACGGTTTCTGAAATTCATAAACACCAATGCCCTGATTCAATATATCCACACACCCACCAGGGGCAACAATATCCTAGACCTAGTCATTACCAACATGAGTGACTGGTACTCCACATGTAAAGGCAACTCCTTGTTGGTCTGATCAGACCATGTGCTGAACACCATTGATATCCACATCCCGCACCTACCCCCCATTAAGGGAACCACAGTATAATATGTCTACAAGGCCAGCTACATGCTTTTTAAGATAGAAGTGGTGGACATCATGACACCCATGCAGATGGACAGTACTGTTACAACTGCTGAATCCCACACAAATGCACTCTATAAGCACTTACAGGAGTGCATGGCATGTGCTATCCCAAACAGAACCAGGACACTATACTCCTAATTAACTAAACCAATCTGGTGGTCCCCTGCCATAAACATATTGTACTACAGGAGGAAGACACTGTTGCAAATAAGAGTACAATACCATTCATGGAGGTGATCCGTGGCCAGCCTCAGTAAGAAGGTGAGATCCCTTATAAGATCCTGCAAAGCTAGATACGAAAACTATAACACAACTAATACCAACAACAACCACAAAGCATTCTATAGCTATGTCACATATCTTGATGTCAAAAACCAGATCTGCTCTGAGTTACAGCACAAAGGCATGAACATTACAGAAACAATTGATACTGGCAACATCCTGGGAGATCCCTCTCAAAGTTACACACTCTAAAGGCAATATCACAGTATCCATGGGACCGGACAACATCCCAGGCTGTGTTTTGCATGAACTTCAGATCGTACTGTCTCCCCACCTACGCACCATGTTCAATAATAGCCTCACATCGGGCATAGTGCCCCCTGAATGGTGCACAGCAACAGTTATCCCACTCCACAAAGGTGGCACCACAATGGACCATGGGACCTATTTCCCTATAGGCCTGAGTAGCCTGGTCTGCAAGGCTATGGTGCACATCATGGATCACTGTCACAGAGACATTGGTACCTCCCAACCTTTGACCCCTCCCTGTTTGGCATTGTTAAGGCCGGACCATGCCTCCTAAACCTGGTGGACTTCTTAGAGATAGTTACCAAGGCAGTAGATGAGGGTAAGGAGGTCCACACAGCCTACCTAGATCTTTCATAGGCTTTCAACACCATTCCTTCTTATGGTATTATCAACATACCCATCCACCTGAACATCAACCCATACATCATGTGATGATTTGCAAAGTGGCCTATGGACAGAACCCACACAGTAGGAGTTGCATACCCTAGGTTCGACTGTATACTAATTACAGCTGGCGTCCCCCAGGGCTCAGTCCTAGGACCCCTTATGTTCGGTATATACATCTCTGACGTACAGACAAGCACAGGAGGGCTTTGGCTGAAAAGGTTTGCAGACGACTGCAAACTAGGGGACATAATTGTTTCCCCAGCTGTTACAGACACCCTCTGGAAGGGTCGTACTGAGACGGATAACTGGTGTTAATATCATGGCGTCAAGCTGAATGCCTAAAAGTGCATAGTCATCCCCTTTGGATATAACTAATTACCCATGGACTACCACATAGGTGCTAGTCCCCTACATACAGAAAAGGTAATATGGGATCAGGGAACCCCAGTAGACAGCAATCTTTCCTTCAATACCCATAATGACAAGGTGGTTAGAATATCCTTCTACATGGCCTCCCTAATCTCTAATGGGTTCGCATCCAGATCAGAGGGGCCATTGTGACTCTACACATGTCATATTAGACCCATTAAGGGATACAACACCCCAATTGGGATATACCTTACAAGACAACTGCAACAGCTTGGAAGACCACACCAGTACCACACAAAGAGGATTACTGACCTCAAACAGATGACCTATGCAGCCCAACTTACGAAACTCCAGCTGTACTCAGTTGCATACCACATACTCACAGGTGATCTCTGCTTGACATACAAGGCCCATGTCCAACCCTGTATTGCTGGATATGCTTCACCTAAACAGAAGCCCCTGAGAGCCACATGCTCTAGGGATATACACCTAACCACAATGATGAGTAAGACGTGCTGGACGGATAGATTCCTGACCCAGACACTCCCTATGCTTTGGAACACGATTCCAATGTACATCAGGCAGGGTCCCTCACAAGCACTCTTCAGGAGAAACCTTGAAATGTGGATGGGAGACAGACATGTACCCCGTGGATCACTGCAGTGGCTCTGACATTCAGAGGCACAGGAAACCAACCTATGGGGGTGGCGAAAGCCAATACACTCTAGCTAGTCTTACAGATACCCTTGGTAAGATAGCGTAGTACCTACCTTTGCACATATTACATGTCTTATGTGCATGGATAGTTAAATAACTCTTCCATTTTACTTTGCTATCATGCTGATAAACTGTTGACTCACTAAAAGACATATGTATCCTATTATTGTGTATTGTAAATGCCAATTGACATAACTAATGTTTGCCTAACATTACAGTAATGTTATGTAGCTTGTAACACATATTTACCTACAATACTGTACATTACACAGTTATTGGCATAATATCCCACAATGCAAATCATACTTGCACAGTGGCCCAACCTTCCACATGTTATTCTCTGTAATACACCCATACGTATGGCTACAGTTACAATATGTCAACATATACTATCCCCTGTTATAGCACATACTTGTTGGCCCAGCCCTGCCATTGACATCGGCTGATGAGGAGTATTTCTGTTCAAAGCCCTTATATAGCAACCCTTGTGGTGTATGCAGTGTTTGCCTTGTGACATACAGCAGTACACACAAATACTGCAAGCGTTACTATGCTCACCAATACATCACTACAAGGTAACTGTTTCCACTATATGGATTGTGTGCACTTTAATTACTACAGAATAGTACTACATACACAGACATACTGACTGTTCTACATACCTTATTAGTAACCCGAGGTGTCGTTAACTGTTGATTCAATCCTTTTCGGTTTGTGTTTCAATGTTCTTTGTAAGATTCTGCTGGTATATACAGATGGTTTGAATGTGTGAAAACACATCCTTTTCTAGTTACATATCAGTAACATGTGGTATCCTGTCCACCAATTGCTGTTCCAAAGTAGTTAATTGGATGCACACCAGCTGTGCAGCTACTCCATTAGCCGATACCATGGCAACAGTTGTATATAAGTGAGTACTCCTTTGGGCATTGTCCATTTGCCTTACTTTCGAGGGAGACGGCCTAGATGTGTTATTGTGATATATTTCAACAGCTATATGGAGACACACAGAGATATATTAGCTTCATGACTCCCGTGGACTGTGTGTAATGGCTAGACGATTTAGTTCTACATGTGATAGCTGTTATATTTTGGAACAGTGCTCCTTATGCAGGGTGTGTTTGTACCTGATACTTCTGCAGATGTTTAAGTCTAGCAAGGATGTTTGGCCATCTCAAAGCTGTATGGCTGTGCATGAACTGTTATGTGGTGTACAGTGTACTCACCAGACGTCCTTGATTTGGTGTACAGGTGTAGCATACTGTGCTGTTGCTCACTAATTGCTAACACATCCCAGTGTACACACAACCCTCTGTAACGGGATTAGTGCAAACAAACCCTATTACATCAGCAGCTGTTCCATTGTATAACAGCAGCTATTTCACATAGGGCCATGTTAGTGTGTCTCTGACAAGGTATGTTAAGGCTTCTGCAGGTGTCGTACAATGTGTGAATGATTTGTGATGTTATTACAGTTTGTATTGTAATATGTTTGGGTGTGTGGGGTGATGTTGGTGGGTGTGCTTAGCAGATGCAGGTGTGTAGGACTTGCTTTTATACATAATCGCTATGTGCATGAGGGTTCCTTCCCTATTTGAACACCTATCCTTTTGTGGACTAATACAATGGTAATTGCAGGCTGATTCATTAAGGCACTGTTATGTGGTTCCAGTATAGCATGCAGGTGATGTTAGTCCTTGAATCCCTTCGGTAATACATCTGAATGTAATAACGTGTTGCTACATGATAGCTGTGTATATCTGTCATAGGTATTTGCAGTCATCGTAGTTGTGTTGGTGACTGACCCTCTTTGGCTAGGGTTGCCACCTTTTCATATGGCCATAGTGGGACATTTTCGGGACACACATCTGGTTTTACAGGCCGACACAAACCCATGGTCAGTACAAGGGATAAAACTTTCCTTTCCTGCCTAATTATAAGCTTATTATTGTAGCAGTTTAGTTGTTTATCCTGTTTCCTGTAACATGTAGGTATTTTAGATACAGAAATAACTATTGTATGTAACTATTACAGTACATATGGGGCATAGTTATGTCCTACAATCCCAGGACATTTGCCACGGTTAATATATTTGGTCAGGACAAAACCATCCAAAGAGGGAGTGTCCCTCACAAAGTGGGACAGGTGGTAACACTATCATTGGCTCATGTCCATAGCACATATTTGTAATAGTGTATAGGCATATACTCTCCATATCCTTTGTTCATAAAGGTTGGTAGTGGCGGAATGTGTGATTGCTATGGTCTATGTTATACACATATATGAACACTTCAACTACTGTATATGGGAGACCTATGGAATCCTGAAACCACAGTGCTCTGATGCACACAGTACCGGGACCAGACCCCCATACCTCACATTACCGACATCGACAGTAACTAGCGAAGGTAACATAAACATGGAACACACACATGCACACACAGACACACTGCTACCCAACACATGTAAACAAACCATCCTACACTATGTATGAGCAGGTGACCAAGCCCCCCTACACCCCCCCATGTAGGTGTCTGCTCCCTCCACACCACCCCCTACTTTAATATTCTACATGCTAGGTCACGCAAACAGACGCACAAAGCTAACCCACAACCACACATTACAGTCCCCCAAGAACACACCACACACAGAACACACACTTACACACACTACAGCCCTAATAAACACACGTACACACAGTAAACTACCCAAACCGCAACACCAGAAGCACTGACTTACTGTCCATTAACATCTTGAGATTACACCTCGTGCATCTGGTGGTTCGGTACTGTGTTCTTTCAGACCTTAAGCCTTGGGATTACGCACGTCGGTATGTAAAGCAGTTGGTATGTGGTAGGTATCCCATTTGTATGTACCTCCATGGTTATGTAGATGTTGTTAACCTATCTATATATCTACATATATATGTATATCCCCATATATCGACATATCTCTCTCTCTCTCTCCCTCTCGATCTCTCTCTATATATGATGATGTGTATATATATATATATATATATATATATATATATATATATATATATATATATATTTATATATATATATATATATATATATATATATATATATATATATATATATATATATCATACATCTTTCATTGGGTACATGCCGGTTTGTCCTATTTCAACACATTCCTACCTTTTGTGTTTTATCCTGTCAGTATACACGACTGCCATTGGTACATCTCAGGGAGCTTATTGGTATGTTATTGTGATGAATGTGTACATGGTTTTGTGTTCTAATCCTGGCAGTGATATCTTACCTCCCAGAGCAGGCACTGGTAGTGCAAGGGTGATTAATGCACATTTCAGCAGTCGTGTGTTCCACATGTTTATTATTCTGTGGAGAACTACTTATATATGCAAGCTGTGTTTAAGGTATACTGTGTAACATGTACACATCTGTGAAGATTCCTGTCAGTGATACTCCCCATTATTTGGAACTACATCCCTGATTACATTATACAAAACCCCTCACTGACACATCGGGGAATCCTTGCAGAGTGAGTGGTGAGCAGCAGCTACACCCCAGGGATCCCACAAGTGTCTCTGCTGCACAGAGGGACAGTTAGTTGATTGTTGGGGTGGTGACAGTAGACACATTTTGCCTATGCCTATGAGTGGCCTCGGCGGTTGGGCATGTACCTACCTATGTATCTATGAACCTGTACATACAGTATGGACACATGCTGATAGCTTAATTTACTGTTCAGGTATTGACTTACCTTGTGCCAATGGTGGTTGTGTGTACAATAGTTGAGGGCTACCTATGTAGGATGCACACAGTAGACCACCTATACATTACAATTTACAGGTGATCGTGTGTTTGTGCCATCCATGTTTGCTGTGTGTGCAGTTGGAGAAGGGTGCCAGTCCATGAGTGCCTACACTGTCAGTGTGTGTGCTATACGTTCCCTCTTTGCCAAGGCATGGGCATACTGGGCATGCCTCAATCTGCCTACTGGGGCTAGCACAGGATATTTGTGGTCTAAGTCCCCTTGTGCCTGTGGGTCCCTTGGCAATGGTGGTGGGCTGTGAGGGCCTTCACCATTCTGTCCCTGCTGCAGCTGTTTCCGCAGGATCATATTGTGTAGCATGGCACATACTATGAAGATGTGGGCACACATTCCTGGAGAGTACTGCAAAGTTCCACCAGATATGTCCAAGCAATGGAACCGTGATTTCTGCATCCCAAACAAGTGCTCTATGATGATTCTGATTTCTGCGTGTGCCTCATTATGGCATTCTTGCATGGCTGTGTGTGCATTTCTGATGGGAGTCATCATCCACGGATCCAGTGTATAGCCAGCATCCCCCACCAGGTGGCCATATGGGATGTCCCCCCTGGAAAATACCTGATACAGCTATGAGGCATGCCAGATGTGGGAGTCGCGATGGCTTCCAGGACTGCCAGCACACACATCCATGATAATGCCCTGGGCATTGCACACAACCTGGCAGTTGATGGAGGGGAATCCCTTGCAGTTTATGTAGCGCCGGCCCTGCTCACCGGGTGGTGACTTGATGTGTATGTGCTTGCAGTCTATTGCACCCATTACCTCCTGGTAGTCTGCCACATGGTGGAAGAGATACATATTGCTGGCCAACTTTTCCTGTGTTCGGGGAAGTATATGTGTTCATTGGCATGTGGTAACATGGCATCCAGGAAATGGTGGAGTACCCCAGATGCTGATGCCTGTGAGATCCCCATGATAACCCCAGTTAGTTTGCCAAGTATTCTCAAGCTTACACATACCTTTGTGTCCACTGAGATGGGTTCCTCTCTGTTACTTCTGGCTCTCAGGCATGGCCGGCACAGCTCAACAAGTTGCTGTATGATGTCCCTGTCCACCCTGTAATGCTCTACTATCTCCAGATCATGTAGCCCCTGGTAGATTACCCTGGGTCTGAAAATTCATCTCTTCCTCCGGTGCCTGAGATGGCTGTCAGCATCATCCTCCACACCACCGTCAGTCTCCAACACATGCTGGTGAATCAAAGCTATGGCAGCCCCTAACATATACATATTAAAAGTTCCCCATCTGTATACACCAATGGTGCAGAGTGTCTGGGAATACACAAGTGTCTGTGTGGGGCTTTCACACCTTATACTATTGTGCAATAGATGATGCTGGTGTAATTGGGTGTGTTTGTGCTATTCCAGCTGCAGGGTATCTTAATTATTGGTTTTACAGCAGGTACTGCTATTGTGGGGACTTTGGTGTTGACTTACTCTTGTCTGCCGTGATTCATCTATTGCCCTTTACTTCTATTTTCAACCTAATTCACCTCCCATTGTCAGGCATGCATCCAGCTGCTGCCTTTCTTGTTTTGTGCTTCCACAACCCAGAATTGTGTTGAGAAATGTGTTATGTAGCTGATCTACTGCAAGTTTGCTTTGTTCTGCTGTGACAGTTCTCTTTTCTTTGTTGTATGGCACCTCCCCTTTCCTTTTCTGCAGGTAGCTGCTAGCAGCCTTGTTAGCTGTTTTCTATGGCCCACTGTGAGCTTCTAGGTGTTAATTACTCATTTGTTCTCCAATTACCATGCTGCAGCATTTCCTTATTGTTTTCCCGTATCCTTCCTGTTTCAGTTGTGGTGCATGCCGCGCACGACCGTTTACCGGGTTTTGTGCGCATTTTCATCCACATTCACATGAACTTTCGGTTACCTTGTGTACTCTCAGCTAAGCAAAGCTATGGCTACTTCTACACCCCTATCCTGCGGCTTTGCTTAGCAACACGCAACATGGATTAGCAATGATCCAATGTGCTTACAGCTCCGGTGACGCTCCCCTCTTTTGATGTCATGTTTACCTCCAGGCCACTCCTCAGTGTTGTAACGTTATGCCATGTGGTACATCCTTACGCCAGCGGGGTGTTTGCGATACAGTATTACTTGACTCATTTGCATGGCTTTGACTGCTAATTCCTAGTTACCACACAGAACACTGTCGCAGACCCTTAGCAACCCTTGCGCCATGGTTGTGGTGTAGCATGCATGCCATTGACTATTATGGGGATATCATGAATTGTGTTACATTACAGTTTTATGACATCTAAATATATTTTCTTTATGATCCTGTTTGCGCAATGATGCACTGCAGTTTTACTTTGCATTGGTGTGGCCATGACATTAAATGTTATTTTTTATATGTTGTGCATGTTGTTTTATGCCATTGGCTATATATTTACCCACTGGCATATATTAACATTATAATACATAAGTTTGGTCCACTTTCATGGCTCCGATTTTATGTTTGACAAAATGTAAACTGTTTTTTTTTGTTTACATTTCTACATGCTTACGCTACTCCTGCACAACTTCATGAATCACTATATACCTTCATTTGCATGCTACACTACTGCACATGGGGTAATTAGCATACATGCACCGGGAGCTGTGCAGCTCTGGCATACGCTGGTAGTGCATGTGGAAACAGCTCTTACCTGAATCGCTCAATGGCCATATTTGGTGCTAGATCACCGACGCTACTCCGGCGCATGGCGCAAGATTCATGAATCCTGGGTTATATCTTTCAGAAAATGCAAGCTAACACAAATCCTGTTATACTAGCCACTTTCTAAGTTTATAAAAGCAACATTTAAAATGTTTCCCTATTGTTAGCCTTTCTCCCCCATTATGTCAGGCTTTGCTCAAACTTTCTGTGTTAAGAGGTTGAGAGGTATGTTTGGTGCAATTCACAATAGTGAACATACAGGCGCATTCACTAATGCATATAAAGGTAGTCAGTGGTCTTCAACAAGAGCATACGTGTTTGCACCTTGTAAGACACTTGCTAACTGCCATTTGCTTGAAAAGACAAGTGCACTAAATTTCACAAGCTTCATCTTACTATTTAGCCCTCCTAATACCCAGCTCTATTAAACAGTGAAGCCCTAATATAGCACTAGTTCAAATCATAAAGCTCCCCTCAACTTGCTAACTCGAGTCCATAGTCCCTAACCCTAAAACTCTAGTCCTCCTTCCTAAACCTAAAATCTTATTTTTCCTGAAACCTAAAACACCACTTCCCATCCCTAACTCCTAAATTCCTCAATCTCTCACTAAGCCTAAAATTACCCTACCCTTCACTAACCCTTAATTTAAAGCTGAGTGAATTTTCATTCCATATTTAACCATCATCAGATGGAGTCAGTGCATAGCATGTCTTCACCACAGCATACACAGGGATGACGAACTACAGTGTTTTACTTCTTAGAATGCCATTGAAACCATAAAAAATACAGTTCCTGTATTTTCTGAGTTTGTCATCCATCATGAAGATGAAATTCCAATCGATACCTGTGGTTGCACAGAAGATAGGACATATGAGAACTGCTTTGGATAGCAATCATTTACCATTTTTTTCCTGATGTTCTTCAAGGTGAGACATCATAGCTGGAGAAGGAGATGGTAGTGCCACCAGAGATGGTGTGAAAAGTATAGCAAGAGGGTCTTGCAGGAGGACTATATTGGAGAACAGTATATGGCTGATACCTGGAATAGTTTAGGCAAGGTTGTCAACCATATTACTGGCATCCTTCACATGAGTGAACAGTGCTGTTGCCTTTGCAATGACATAAGGTATCACAGTCCAGATCTCCATCACCGATGTCAAGATAAAGTTAAGGCATAGCCATCACTTATGTTCTGTAAGTGTAATTTTTTTAGATACCCAAATAACCTGCAGTTGCATGCCACTATCAAATTATCATTCTGCCTCTTTTATTGACTTATCTTGTTGATACAGTGTCCGCTACCACTGACCTTCTTTCCTGTATGACTTATCTTGTTGATACAGTGTCTGCTACCACTGACCTTCTTTCCTGTACTATAACTTCAGCGCTACTTACCAGACATTCTGCCCCTTGCTACTCTATTACACACTTCATGGGGAAATGCAGTCATCCTAGCTGACCCTGCATTTGAGGCCCACCTTTATGCAGATTTATAATTCCTCCTCTATCCCTTCCTACTCTATCATTACTAAACCAACTGTAATCTTGGCATTTCATACTCCATGCTTATCACTGGTGCATATTTCCATGACACAGGAGATGTAAACCCACCTATCTTGTATCACTACTTCCATTTTTCCATCTTCTATCATAGAGTCCTTGCATAGCATATGGATACTACTCAGCCATGTCTGTAATAAATCTTGAGAAATATCTTACTATTTTTTTCTGTATTCTCCATCTTCGTTGTGTCAAAATATAGTCCCCTCAACCTTTTTCTTTGATCCATTATCCATCTTAGTTTAAAGGTATGGTCCCAAATAATCATTTAAAATCTAACTTTGAGTATTACATGGGATAAGATGGAGCTTGTTATGACATACAGATGTGTTTGTGCCAGCTCATTGCCCATTCTTCCACCCAACCTCCTTTTTTTGTCCACTGTCTCAGACAATCATTATTTTATTTTACTTTATTTATACATTTCTTAAATAGGTAAGTGAACTAGATCTGGGGTACTTTTTGGTCTTTCCTCAAGCCACAATGGCAAAGACAATAATAAATAAAAATGTACTTAGAAATACAAAGTAAAAAAATACTACCATTAAAGCATTTGACAGAAATTGCATGTACATAACTAATGTGTGATTGTGAATAAGTAAAACATTAGACAACATTTTCAAGAATGCATATGCTATAAACTCTTAATTATACATTGTAAACTTCATTATAAATACAGAATTGTGTGCAACCATATTGCACAGCTCACAGGACTGTACAGTGTTACTGTAGTTTTATGGACCATAAATCACCTTGTAAATGTTGCATGGATTTATGAACGGGAGGGGGGGGATAATTATATCTGCATCACGCTTGTTATTATAGCTATCATTATGCAGTAAATGTACTGCCTAATTCATATTTTCCTCAATTTTTCATTGGCTGCTAGCACTTTCTGTTAGCCCTTTTTATTTGTCTCTCTGCCATCTCTATGTTTCTGCTGTCTACCTCCTCAGGTGTGTCAACTGACAGGTCAATGGTACTTGTTTGAACAACAGCATGACTCCATCTTTACCTTTTTGTGACTACCTTTGCCATCTCTTCTTATGTCTGAGGGTAAGCCCTAAGTCCATTTTCACTTTAACATAGTCTCCATTGTCTCCCTTTATGAGACTTATTCCCCTCGCTGACTCAGTGTCCAATCTCCAAAACCTTCCTTTATGCATATACACTCATTTTTGTATCTTTTCTTCCCTGTCTCATGCCATAACTAGGGTGTGGGAAGGCTACCATTGATACAAGGTGCTTCTGAGCCCTGCCTCATGCCATAACTAGGGTGTGGAGAAGGCTACCATTGATACAAGGTGCTTTGGAGCCCTGCCTCATGCCATAACTAGGGTGTAGAGAAGGCTACCATTGATACAAGGTGCTTCGGAGCCCTGCCTCATGCCATAACTAGGGTGTAGAGAAGGCTACCATTGATACAAGGTACTTCGGAGCCCTGCCTCATGCATAACTAGGGTGTGAAGAAGGCTACCATTGATACAAGGTGCTTCGGAGCATGTTTGCCATCCCTAGCTAGCTACCTCCCTTGTTCTGCAACATCTATGTGAATTTCACCTAACCTTTTATAATTTTGTTTTTTATTTGCACTATTAAGTGTAGGTTTGAAGATGTCCTTTTACTTAAAAGTGTACTTCTGAGTGATATTTTTAACTAGATTAATATTTATAAATACTTGTGTATAGAATAACTAAATCTACCAACACTAAACAACTATTTAGCTCATATACGTTTTAATTTTATAATAATGTTTCTGCCTTTCTTCCTGGAATCATACTGCTTCTTTAGCAGCCTTTTGCCACTTGCATGCACTGACACTTGAGTATATTTTCTGGAATGGTATGTGCATATCTAGGCCTTTTTCAAGCTCAGATTCCTGTTCCCATCGTTAGACTTTTTTTTTACTTTAGTCAGATTCACAGCTAGGTGATAGGGGTTCATATTTATTATGTTCCTTCCCTATTCACAATAACCCAGTTCAGATCTGATGCTTTGTTATATAGTTTTCCATTATTTGAAATGTCTGCAAGTGATTCACTGCTTAGCAGCAATTGTCCTGACTGTGTATGCCAGAAAAACAAATTATAGACTCTTTAAACCCATCTGGCATACTATCATGAAATTCACTTAAACCATTTAAAAATATGATCGATGTTGATCCATATGTCTGGAGCAACCAGTTATGATAACATCATCAAAAGTCTCTTGAGAGAGGTCAAAAGAAAGAAAAAAAATTAAATTATCATTTTATTTCTTTCTATAGGGTTAGAAATGAATGATACATCTGTGACCCAGCACGATGTTAGCCAGCTGTGAAAGGTTTCATTCCTGCCCCCCCCCCCCCGAGTTGTGGAATTCAATAGGTGGCTGTTTCAGAGTTTACTGTTGATTGCTGTTTGCCTCGGGAAAAGCTATTGTCTTTTATAATATACTTGCTTGTTAAAATGATGAATAACGGATCTCACCTTCAAAACTGCCAGATATCAGCCAGAGAAAAATCCATCAGTAACCCAGCAGACAGCCAAAGTGTCCATTTGAGCACTGTACTGATTCCAGCTTAGTATCAATCTGCGTTCTGCTTTCTTCTATAACATAGCTGGCACTTCCTTTTCCAATCAGAATGATGGACAAGCGCAATTTTATTTTAGCCAGACCATCCTGGGGCAGAAATGTTGCCCTTTTTCCTAAGCTTTCTTATTCATAATTTTCAGCAAACTGCTTGGGTTCTGATTTTCTAGATTCAAACAACACTTCCACGTATAAAGCTCTTGATATATTATTGTATTTGGCAATGAATCAGCAAAGTATGATTAAAGTTAAGTACAGGTTCACTGACAGTTGCTGTGATAGATAGGTCATGCAGCATGCTGCCAAAATGAAAAAAAAAACTGGGTTTAAAAGCTAAGGTCCTGGTATTTCTTTCATGGTTCAGTGAAGGTCTGAAAAATTATAAACTTAAGATGCACATTTCCTTGGGTGGCTGTCCATTGTCTGTCTGAAAAAAAATCTAGCCTATATTTATAAATATATATATATATATATATATATATATATATATATATATATATATACACACACACATACACGCGCATATGTGTGTGTGTGTGTGTGTGTGTGTGTGTGTGTGTGTGTGTGTGTGTGTGTGTGTGTGTGTGTGTGTGTATGTATGTGTCAATAACCTATTTGCAGTACTGCCGGCACTTCTAGAGTTGTCTTAATGAAAGGATGTGGTAAGGTTAAAACTATGATCATTTCTGTGCTGTGTCCAAGTTGTTACAACCATTTAAAAAAAGATGAATAGAAGGGAAACACAAAGCTTTCACAATGCAAAATGGCTGGTCCTGGGAAATGTAAAGAAGTATTACTTTACAGAAGAAGTGGTGGAAGACTGGCAAAAGCATTTTTGAAGAGGTAATATGATAAAAAAGCAACAGAACTCTGAAACACATGGAAATAAAATAAGTAATTCCTCTGCTCAGTAGGAAAATATAAAAGAAGTATAACATTTTCATTTGTAAATTCAATGATTAAAATGTTCTTTTTCAAATGGACAACAAGACAGCAAACCACATAATAAATGATTAAAAAAGGAAACAGAAAACAGAAAAATTACCTTTTTAAATGAAGTAAAGCCTTTCTTTGGGTGGCACAGTGATGCACTGAATATTACAGTAGCCTCACCCAAGAAACCCTCCATTTCAGTTCATAACTGGGAGGTGGTCTGTGTGAAATCTGCATATCCTCCTTGTGCTTGAGTGGATTCCTTCATCCATACAAAGACATGTTTTTAGTAGATTGGTGACTCCAAATTGTTCACAAATGTGTGTGTGTGTGTGTGTGTGTGTGTGTGTGTGTGTGTGTGTGTGTGTGTGTGGGTGTGTGTGTGTCACATAGAAGAAAGGCCTGGAAATCCACTTCTATTTCCTACTTGTCCAGTAGTTAGTACTGATTATTAAAGCTACGAACTGCTAATGAGTTGCTTCTTCTGGTAAGAGTTTTGATTCCTTCAGCCTTCATTTACTTACTATGTGAACTTGAGCAAGTCAGTTAACTAGAGGAGTCTATATTAAATTATCGAACGGAACGAATGTTTAACGGCCAGAATATCGAAAGTGCCGTTCAAATTACTTGGTTTTTTGGGGGGCTGTACCCCCCACCCCACGCTAATTATATATACCAACTCCGAGATCGCACTACAGTGAGGAAAGGGCAAAATTCCTGATCTTCACTGCACCCCAATCCCACAAACCAGAACTTGATGAACAGCACTTTTGATATTTCGGCTGTTTGACATTCGTTCCATTCGATAATTTAATATAGACCCAACTAGAGAGCATTTGAAGCAGTTGGGAAAATGGGTAAGGTCCTTATTGGCATTATGAACTACATGCCTAGGAACTGCATAGTAACCTTATGAGCCTAATAAATCTTGTAAATAGTAAAAGCAATGTCTTTTGGCTTTTCCCGGTTAGGGGTCACCACAGCAGAACTCTGGTCCCCTAATGATTGTCAGTGGACTTTTACAGTGCCGAGTTGCTAGCCCGATGTCCAACCTTCAAGGAAGGCACACCCATTCACACTTGCACCTACCTGCATGTCTTTAACATCACTCAACCACAGGGAGGACATGCAGACTCCACACAGAAGGTGCTCCAACTTAGAATCGAACGGGAGAACCTCTTGCTGTGAGGCGACAACCACCGCGGGCCCTATATTTTGTAAATAGTCAAAGCTGTTAATAGAGTCACTTTATGACTCAGAAGGGAATCAACAGCTATGAATGCATAAATCCCCTTCCCACACCCATTTTATGTAGATATCCACCCATGAACCCTCCCTATTTACTTTTGCTTAAATTAAGGTAGCACACCCTTTCCTCTAGCTGTGAATCTTCCAATTAGAGAAAACAATAAGGTTTTGATTTTGAACTATTTTATTGTCTATCCACAAGCTGATGTTTTGATCACCAGTTTTCAGAACAGAACCCAATTATAAGTCAGGCATATATATATATATATATATATATATATATATATATACATACACACACACACACACACCACATGTATATGTATACACAGACACAAATATATATATATATATATATATATATATATATATATATATATATATATATATATATTCACTGTCTACATCTAAATTCTCAGAGGAAAAGAAGGCATTGTGCATGGTACCACTGTGTAAGGGGGAAAGGTGACAGTAAAAACAGAGAGTCATAGGACTGTAATAATAAAAGCAGCAGTGACAGTAATCAAAGCATTTCTGAAAAGAATATTAGCTGCTATTTTATGAGATGGTAGTCTGCAAGGAAACAATAACATGGGTCCACGATTACAAGCTGTTAAAAGCAAAATATATAATCTAGATTTACAAATGGGTAAAAGCAGCACTCTATTAGTTTATTCCATTGTGTGTGTGTGTGGGGGGGGGGGGGTGCACCTGCTGCACTCCTTCAAAAATGTCATCAAGAAAAGCAGCAAGATGAGATGGTTGGTCCAAGTTATGGAACTGAACTATGACATAGATGTAGGACAGACAGCAGTAGGTTATTATGGTAACAGTGACATTATCAGGAACATAAAATGTGACTAGTTTTGTACTTCAGAGTCGGTGCAAGATGTTTTTCTTACTGTTTGTTTCAGAAATATCCAAAAGTAGAGAACATAGTGTAGATCAGAGTGTGTTGTATACCTTTAAAAAGCTTTCTAGTGAGTCAGCATTGCATGTAAGTACTGAGCACATGCAAGCAAGAGTGCCATTTTGAGTGAGCAGCCAGTGACACCATGCAAGTATGTAGTCAGTCAGTTAATTAGATAGTTCAATACCACAAACTGAATACCCACAGGGTACAGAACTAGTAAAATAACAAAAGAAGAACCACGTCCAAAGCACAAGGCAGAAGTTTTAAGTTTTAATCCAAGAACATCCAAATTCACTTGCTAAGCGCATTTACCATTAAAAATGGCTTTGTCAGGGATTCAAAGATGGCTGCCATTCTGTGAACACTGTTAAACTACAGCTCTCTAAATACTCAGAGAACAATTAACCCAGAGAAACCACCAGGACATATTCAATAACAATCTTCTGAAACTACAAATCTATTTAATCTACAGAATATCGGAAGGGGTGATTGAAAGTAAAGAAACAACAATTCTATCAAGATTACAACAGATTACCTTGAACTGAAGAAAGACTCAAAGAAAGAAGCCGTGTGCTCAGAACACTCTGCACATACAAGCACAGCTATAAACCAAGAAGTTCTACTTGCACAAAATGCCAAAAGAAGATAAAAATATGGACACTACAACAACAAAAACTAAACTGTCAGAACTTTTATCACGTGAGAAAGACTTAAACTCAAAAAGACATAAAGCAACATGATTCTGTAAAATCTGGGAATAAAAATAAAACAGATCAACTAGCTAATCTGGAAGATATAAAAGCAGCACTACTACCTATACAAGAAGCCATAAAAGAATTATCTTCTCAAGTTCAATCTTTTGGTACTTCCTTCAATCAAATCTTGAAAAGAATGGACAAATCTGAAGTCAAAATTGCAGAGAATGAAGACAAAATAGCCCTGTTAGCTAAAAAATCTGATACACATGAAACAGACATTCAAACTATGCAAACAAAAATTATTGACCTTGAGGCAAGATCTAGAAGAAATAATATAATCATCAGAGTCATACTGGAAAATGTACAACATAATGATTTGATCCCATCTATCATTCAAATATTTGCAACTCTACTCAAAGACCCAAAAACTGCACATCAGATAATAATAGAAAGAGCACACAGAGCCCTGAGGGATTCTCAAGCTTCAAGTATTCCAAGACCTGTCTATGCCAAACTTCTCAATTTTCAAGATGTCAATAAAATACTGTTAACATCTAAGAAAAATGGAAGTCCATTAATATGGAATAACAACAGAATATCTCTAGCCCAGGACTTGCCTCTACAAATTAGACAAACCAGACAGATGTTATCCCCTTATTGCAGATTTCTGATCGAGAAAAAGCTAAAATTTCAAATGAAATACCCAAATACCTTAGTATTCTCGGTCGATGGGGTCAAATATTCAGTTACCAGCAAAAGTGAAGCAAAAAATACCTTTTTGTCTGTATTTAAATCCAATCCTGCCATAGAGATCTAGCTTCAAGTTCTGATCCATCTTTCTGAACCATCAAGATCGGATTCAGCTCCCACCAACAGCTGAGGTCTTATTTTGCTTATATCTGGTGTTTTACTGCCCTAGGCCTTGTATTAGAACTGGCGCATCCATTTTCCCATTCTTCAAACCGCGAGACCTGAAACAGGAACTATACGAACTGTGCATCATGCTGGATTCCACGCGAGAGGAACCGAAAGTGAGTTTGCAGCATTCGTGGTCGCCTTCAAAATGTAGCACTTCCGGAAGTCCGCAAGCAATCCGAGTCCCCCTTTGAGAAGCTAAGCAACCGGCTTAGAGGTCTGGAAGATCAGAGGGAAGTCTAAAGGAAGTGTAAACAAAGAAACAGTAATAAACAATTACACAAACAAGAAATACACGTGTAAAAATATTAAATGACACTCCCATTGCCCTATAATTGTAAATATTATTTCTCAAACATTTCCTTATATATCTAACCTTATAACAACTTTTACGAGGGAAATATTAATAATATTCTTTTATTATATGCCACTTTATTTAGGAAAACAGGAATTATAGTAACAGTCCAGAATTTATGGTGGACATGATAGCTGTAGCAGTGAACATCTCCAGTGCTGCTCCAGAAAATCTAGCCAAGCTTTCTTGTTTAATACACAGTGTTAACTAATCTAGCACTTGGTAAATACTCCCCAGATAAAGGAAATTTGGCATACCTACAAAAACAATACAAACAGAAAATTTCTATATAGATCATTAACAAATTGTCAATTAAAAAAAAAATTGAAGTTTAAGTAAACCATTACATATAATTTAATCTCTAGAGATGCATCGCCATAATCAAATTATACTCCCAAACTATAACTAGATAAGAACTACTGGGATAACACGACAAAAGAACAACAGCTCTGAAAAAAAAAAAAAAACACAGAGTGCTTGTTTACTATGTGACACACCTATCTGCACAGATGCAATGAATTCTAATATAAAAAGCAGCACTGCAGATTGTTTACTGTATCAGCAAATTTCATCTCCTGTGTTGTGAGAATACTATACTAAAATAAGACTTCAGAATCACTGCCCTGTCTAAGTCACTAACCTATTTAAGTAGAATCTTACAAAATGCTCTTCATCCCAGTGATCCAAAACAGTCTGCTAAACTTTTAAAACAAAATTTTTAAAGATGATAGCAAAAAGAAGGGGATAAATCTATTTGCAACACAATACCTATACTTACCAATACCTATACTTACTTCCTATACTTTATTCCTATGCATTCCTAATATCTTCTGAATTTGTGCAAATGAGATGAATGAAAAGCATTTCTTTTGCTAAATACCATTGCATACTCTCAAGGAAAGCTATCTTTCTGATGCTCAGACATGCTCATCCAATTTGCATTAAACTAACAAAGGACATTTATGAAAGTATTATCACAAATCTAAAACTAAGAAAGTAAAGGGTAATTTTCTCTAGTTCACATCTAAACACAGTTTCAGATTATGACAACAACTAACGTTGGAGAGGCCTCATAAAGAGCAGTGATCTTATTCTCAGAGGATATGGTGCTGATTGACATGGGTCTTGCATTCCAAATCCTCAGTACGTGCACCAACACAAATAAACTAATCCATTCATAGGACACCTAACCTTGTTTAGATTACAACATGTTCAAGATGATTGCAATGACTTAGTGACTATCTCTCTAGGAAAGTAACAAAAGATAACTTCTCAATATTACATACAAAATGCACATACACACACAGACCTATGATATTGTGTACACATTCTAATAAACGTTCACACTCACTCACATATAATATTGCTTACACATTCTAATGCGCACACACACACACACACACACACACACACACACACACACACACACACACACACACACACACACACACACACACACACACACACAAACACACAAACACACATGCACACACATACACTCATGCACATAAATACATACACACAACCAGGGCAATTGAGTTTTTACTTCTCTTATTGTTACTAACCTACATGACATAAACATACAGCATTACTGAATAGAAACACTTTAGATGGTCTAAGGCCCCAAGTATATCTTATATATACAACTTTAAAATTGCACGAACCCAAAGGGAAAAAAAAAAAAACACTCATATGACACACCTTTATAAACTCCTATACGATGATCCAACAAAGATGCTTGGAATAATTTTTAATGTACTTTACTTTAACAAATTAACTGACTGCTAACTACTGATTGCTATAACCTACTATCAACTGGTTCTCCAATGAAATGCCTAACTATTTGTGTCTATACTATACACTTATATAAGCCTGAACTGCTACTTATTCATGTTGTTTTCTCCAGGACTTAATTAGAATTTACAGAATCCAGTATATGATGAATACCAAATAAAGGTTGGAGAACAATTGCCTTAAGACCTTTCTAACACAACGCCATTCAAAATCTAAAAACCTCAGGGCAATGACAATAAAATGATAGATCCTAGAAGTCAAATTTCACTGGAAGTTCAGAATCTGAATACTTCCCCCAACTAAGACAAGGTACAAACAGAGTTATAAATACCTGGCCTAGAGGAGGCAGAAGCACACACAAAATAAGACTAGACAAGGAAGTTATATCCTTTATGAATATAGTTATTGATCTAATTAGAGATAATCAACCTTTAGTTTTAAATTTCTTAAATACTATTAATGTTTAATGGAGTTAACTGATGCCCCTTATATGTAATTATATTCAGACCTGGTGTAAAGGGCCACTCAAATTTTGATATCACATAATTAAATCTAACAAGAAGAGACGTAGATTTAGTAACAGTGTTTGCTAGGGGATGAGTGGGATAGGCTTTGTACAAATAAGTTTAGGATCTACAGGACCAATAAGTTTCCTTTACCTCCCATACGCGAACATGCAAAGTTTTTATTTACTATTATTACGAAAAAAGACAAAACTAAATCTTTGTAAGGTCCTGCTAAATTCCTGGTCCAGGAGATCAGTGGGTAGGCACAGGGGAGAGACGGGAATTAAAGAATGCTTCCATAACATACTTTTAACAAAAAATCAACTTAAGCCAATATATATACACCTATTTCAAGACTACTTAAACAAAATAAAGATTGATGAATGTGGGAAATAGATTCATGGAATATTAAAGGGCTCCAGAACATTAAAAAAAGGAAACTCTTTCTTCATCTATTTCTGCAGGCTAAGGCAAGCTTTATACTACTTCAGGAAACTCATTTAACCAATGAGCAATGGTCAGAAATAAAAAAGAAAAAATGGATAAGAGAAATAGTAGCCTCTGAAGGTAAAACTAATAGTGCCGGTGTAGCAATAATCATTAAAGATCACTATCAAGACAAAATTATAGAATCAAAAATAGATAATGAAGGTATATGGTGCTATGTGATTCTTTCAAGTACCATTTATGATAAGCCCATTATACTTCTCAATATATATGCACCGTGCAACAATCAACATTCCTTCTTTACTTCATTATATCCTATCTTAAATCAATATATCAACCATTACATAATCATAGGAGGAGATTGGAACGCTTACCAAAACCCTAAACAGGATAAATCAAGCCCACAGAGATCATGCAATAACCAAGCAACGCTAGCATTAAGCGAACTTAAATATGATTTTAAACTTTATGATCCCTTTAAATATGGTAATAAAACAAATTCCCCAAATAACTTTAGATTTTACTTCAGCTGTCATAAAATGTGGTCAAGAATTGACTTCTTTATAATTTCAGAAACGCTAATCAATATTGACCCCACAGTATCTATTCATGCCCGCTACTTGTCTGACCACTCTAAAATTACCCTAAACATCACTAAAGATACAAGAAACAACACACCTTATCGGGGATATAACTGGTCCTTAAACCCCAACCTTTTAAATAAAAAAGAAATTGTTCATGAAATACAGGATATACTTAAATCCTCACTAGTTAAGTTAATAAAACAGCAACACCCCCCTGATATTGAATGGGCGGCAACTAAAGCCCAAATAAGAGGTATCTTTCTCCAAAAAGCTTCTTACTATAAAAAAAAACAAATCAGAGAGGAACAGTTACTAGAGGATAAAATCAAATCATTAGAACAGGACTTAATTAAAAATCATAACACGCAAACTGAAACAGATCTATTGAAATGCCAAAAAGACCTTTTCTTGATTCAAAATAATAAATTATCATTCCATGAAACTAAATTACTTGCTAAATATGCTAATCATATACAAACGCCATCTTGGGCATTAGCAAGAATCATCAATCAGTCGAAGTCACCCTCTCAAATTCCCTAAATATCCTATAAGAATAAAACTTATACGAAAACTGAAGATATTATCAACACCTTTGAATTGATATACTCACAAATTTATGGAGAACAAAAAAACCCACCCACAAACGAAAATATTAACGACTTCCTACAAAAACTTAACTTTCCAAAAATTAATGAGAAATTACAGAAAGATCTAATAAAACCAATATCCATTGAAGAAATAATATCAACAATTAAAAAACTGAAATCACACAAATCTCCTGGCCCAGATGGTCTTACCGCAGAGTTTTACAAAATGTTCTACAGCATTATTGCACAAATTCTATCGCACATATTAAATTATATAATAAACAATAAAATTAATGACATTCATTTTAATGCATCCAAAACAATTTTCATACCCAAAGAAAAGACAGATCCTCTGAACCCAGATAACTATAGACCTATATCACTCCTAAATATTGACACAAACATTCTGACATCTATTTTGGCCAACAGACTGAAGAAAATTTCTAATATAATTATATCTAATGAACAAGCTGGCTTTTTTAACATCTAGGCAAGCCAGTGATAATACTCTAACACTACACACATTAATATCATATGCTATTCAAAAGAATATAAACATGTATGCACTCATTATAGATGCACAGAAGGCCTTTGATAGAGTCAATATAAAATTCTTATTTCAGATCTTACCCTACTTTAATATACCTCAAGAATTTATCCTAACTTTACAAACATTATACACAAACCCTTATACAACATTATATATAAATAAAACATGGTCTAACAGAATTCAAATCAGAAATGGTACCCGACAAGGATGTCCTCTATCTCTTCTATTATTTAACCTAAATCTAGAACCCCTATTCTTAAACATTAAGCAAAATATATATCATAATGCCCCAATAATTTATGACACAAGAATATCTATGTCAGCTTTTGCTGATGACCTTAACATATATTGTACTACACCAATCTCAGACACCAAAAAAATACTATCTGCTATGGAAGACTTTGCAGCAATATCAAACTATAAAATAAACCTTAAAAAAAACCAACATTTTTCCTCTGAGAACCCCAAAACCTTTCTCACTTCTACCATTGATAGGACATCTAAAATCAGAGGAAAAAATCAAATACTTAGGAATCACATTTTCTACAGATAACAAAAACTTTTATCTTAATAATATTAAACAAAATTGGGAACACATTGTATGTGACCTAATGAGATGGGTAAATCTGAAATTACCACCACTAGCAAAAGTGTTGATCATAAAAATGAATATCTTGCCCAGATTATTATACATTTTTACGTCTTCACAGGTGTTAATACCCAAAAAATGTTTTAAACAAATCCACACTGAACTCGCTAAATTTATATGGAAACCAAAAAAAAGTAGACTATCATATGATAAACTGATGACCCCGAAAAACAAAGGTGGGTTAGATCTACCTAACTTTGAAAACTACTATTTAATCATAAATGCCAACAGAATTCTAAGAATTGCAAATTACGATACACAAAGCAATAACTGGTCCCCACACTGGTTAAGATTAGGCTTTAAACACATTGAAAGCCAGAATATAAATCCCAAATCACTACCCTATTTAAATAGAGACAACTATAAAACATTAATGGAACCCATCAGAAATCAGATAACACTAACACAAAATCTTTTTAGATCAGTAAATCTATTCCAACACATGATGATCCTACAACCCTTCCACAAAAATCCTAACTTGAAAATTAATAACCAGCTAATAGACCTGAGTAGATTCCCACTCGTAATTAACTTAATAATACAAGATATATATCCATATCTAAACTCCTCCACTCATGAAATAAGACATCAACTGGGCCTTCCCAAATCATATCTACTGATCTTAAGACAAATTAAGGAAATCTCTACAAGCTACCTTCAAAATATATCCATTAATAAAGATGATTTATTGAAATGTACCTCACTAACTCAAGCCCTTCTACAAAGTAGCAAATTTATAACATGTTCATACAAATTGATAAAAGACATGCAATATCAAGACCATTTACTCCTATCTAATTATTGGAAAAAAATACCATTGATTGAGGAAAATAAAATAACACAAGCATTTAACTTAATGGTAAAATCCATTTCCCTCCAAAAATTAACATTTACCCAACTTGTGATATACAATATTGCATACTATACTCACCTTAGCTTGCATAAATTCAATCCTAAAAATTCTCCCAAATGCCCACATTGTAAAGATGAAATTGCTGACCATTTGCATATGTTCTGGAGCTGCAAATGTATATTTAAACTATGGAACTCCCTGAAACTACAACTACAAAAAATGGGCTATCAGACATCAACACTTACTTGGGAATTTACGATATTACATATCCCCCCAAATAACCTATCCAAAACCCAATTAACCATCCTCATCAATATTTTTCTACTAATGAAACTTTACATAGCTACTAACTGGTTGACCCCATATAAAACTTCATGGGGAAATTTCAAGATCTTAGCGATAAAACATATATTAGCACACAAACACATAATAAACAAACAAAACAAGAATCCCTATACCCTGAAATTATGGGAACACATTTTCAATATCATACTGGCATAAAACCTTGAGTCTGTAATAAATCAACAAGATACGCAACAAAAACATGACATTATTTGGAAATATACTATTTTAAGATATGAACCCTGGAGAAAGCAACCTCATCTTCTATTTTTAAGAGAGAATATGGAAGCATTCATGTAAATAGTGTAAATATGTTTTAAAAACACTGCTACAAATACTGTATGAGCATCACCTATGTTTTTCTTTGTGAATGTTTGTAATAGAATAAGTAAAACAATAAAAAATACTATTGAAAAAAAAATGGCTTTGTCAGAGTAAATGAAAGTCATCCATACCATACATTAAATACCCAATCAATTACTCAAACATCCAATAAAAATTAATTAGACAATTAGATAATTGCTACACAAATTTAAACACTGAATGTGTCCATGCCCAGTGAAGAAGAATAATGCCCAAACTTGCTGTTAAAACTAATATGTAAAACATCTTACCTACAATATATAAAGTTACATTTCTCAATCAAACAAAAATCACATAAGATATATTGATAATAAGTGCAAAAGAATAAAACATATATAAAATATTAATGTTGTTAGTAGCAAATAGAATAAAGCATATAAGGGTATAAAAATACATTGTAATCACCTGTTTATGCTAAATTCTATTAGCCCTATCTTTTAAAACAGGTTTTAAAGAAATATTTTCATTCAAACGTGGTGGGGCTGTTGCATCCAGGAGTATTTGCCATTTGTATTCCAATAATTCTACATTCAACCCTTCATCACCTCCTCTTTCAAAACATGTCACTCTATCAATCACAAAGAAAATACATTTCTTAAAATCAACACAGTGTGTACTGTGCGTATATAATGCATTGTGTGTGACCTTATTTTTATAGCCCTCTGAGGTTCTGCAATCCTGTCTTTTAACTTATGAACAGTTTTGCCCACATAAAATCCATTGCAACTAACACAGGTGGCAATATATAGCAACTTCTGTGTGTTGCAACTACACCTACCAGGGCACCCTATGGTCTTAATGTAATTGGACACCATCACCCATAGTCCTTCATTAATGAACCTGCAGAATTTACAGGTTCCACACTTATACATCCTGGAACACTTATAAGTAATTCTGTTTCCCTCCAATATTTCTTTAATATTCTTTCCACTAGAATATATTATTTTGGGGAAATTTCCTAAATCTTTCCTCATAGTTTCATTGAATACTGTGCCTCATATTTTATTCACTATTTCAGCAACACCACTCATTTGAGTATTGTATTTCAAAATAAATGCCTTGCTCTCAAAGGTGTTGTTCTTCTGGACCATGTCTGTGTTGTTACTCCTTAAAATAGGTTGATTTATACTCCTCCTTTTCCCGAAAACCTCATTTCTAATTTTTAATAACATCTTTAGTGGATATCCCCTATCCAAAAATAAACCAATAAGAGTATACACTTCCTTAATACAAGTTTCATAATCACTTACCAGTCTGGAAAGTCTTACCATCTGGCCCTTCACTATTCCTCTTTTTTGATGAGGAGGGTGGCAGTTATTGTAATGTAACAAGGAATTACTGTGAGATTTCTTCCTGAAAATGTTGCTATGTAGAATATTTCCTGATTTGGTCAATTTGATGTCTAAAAACACTATTTCATTTTCATTCCACTTGCTGGTAACTCTAAAAAAAGTAGTAGTACTATTTAGATATTCAACAAAGGACATAGCATCATCCTCACTGCCCTTACAAAGTATTAATATATCTTCTAGGAATCTGTTATAAAGAGCAATCTTGTCATTGTATGGTGAACGAAATACATAATTTTCTTCCCAATACAGAAGAACCAGGTTGACAAATCCAGCGGCACATTTTGCCCCCATTGCCACACCTGAAATTTGTTGAAACATCTCACCTTCAAATGTCACAAAGTTGCTCTTTAACACCATTTCCATACTTGATGTCATCATTTTTATTTTGGCAGCATTTAGTTTACCACTTTTCACCAAACTCTGGGTGAAATATTCAACCCCTACATCTTGTGGGATTACTGAGAATAGGTTAATGACATCTATGGTTAAAAAAGACCATTCAGTACCATCATCAGATATCCTATCAAGTTTGTGAAGGCAATGCCAAGAATCTTTCAAAATATGTGGAACCCCAGCCACAACCTTCTGAATCCCTTCATCGACAAAAGCAGCCAAGGGTTCAGTCTTAGAACCCCGAGAAGAGACTATATCTCTAAAAGGAGGATCTCTAATGCCTTTGTGTATTTTGGGGATACCAAAAATAACTGGTGTGACTGGGTGTTCCATATTAAGAAAGTTATATTCTGTTTCAGTCAGTGCCCTCTGAAATAGGGCATCAAGTAAAAATAGATAAATTTTACGATATGCTATATGCAATTCATTGATAGATACCCTTTGGTAGGTTGTGTGGTCATCTAATATTTCCTGCATTTTAGCTATATAATCAAATCTGGACATAATCACCGCACCACCACCCTTATCAGGTTTCACGATTCTCAAATCATTATTATTGGCTAACTCAAACAACGCATTTTTTTTTCCTGTGGAGACAAATTCAAAACACAGTTTGCCCCCCGTTTGATGTTAATCATGTTCTTAATTCCCATAGCACATAGTTTTTCTAAAGTAAATACATCCTTGTTACATGGGAGTATAAATACACTCTTCCTTTTTAAACACCCCTCATTATTTTGGTCACAAACAACACTAGGGTTGCCCTTAAAGTAAATAGCCAGATTTAGCTGCCTAGCAAACATTTTGACACTAGTGAGTGCATCCACCATATTTGTTCTAAAACTAGGTACAAAAGAATAATCTTTTAACAAAACATCATGATGAGATTCTTTAATATCAAAGGCACTGTAATTATAAACACTAAAATTGGATTTGGTGAAGATTTTGCACTGTGACAAAAGGTTCTCATTGTTTAAACACACTTCTTCATCACACATAGTAGCGATTGGGAAACAAGATGAAATTTCACATGTATCACAGTCAAATTCAATATCAAAGTCATTTAATATCTCCTTCTGTTGTTGTAATTGTGCCATTGTTTGTTCCAGTGGTTGTTTGCCCATCTCTGTCTCTGATATTTTGTATCCAGAACATGGTGCTGGTTGGTTTAATTCCCCTCCCTTTTGTTCTGTAGCCGAGCTGATCTCCTTAATGGCGGATATTCATCTAAAAAAGCACCAGAAGTAGACGCACTGTTATTCAGCTCACCATCACTGTCAACAAAATTATCATTTACAATTGTGGCACCCTCAACATACTTTTCATGACTATATTTAACAAACCCATAGGGTTTGTTGTTTTTATAGTCATCTGTATCCCTAGCTAACTTCTTAATTTTTGTTTGTATACTTTTTTCAACCTGCTGCTTCAAAGGAAGGTAAAGCTTTGAAACTTACTGTTAAACAACAACAACTAGAAGTATTTGGGACTAAATGTAGAAAATATAGGGTGTTACAGTTGGACAATGCATTTTTGGTTAAATCTATTACTTTACAGCAGGCCCCCAAGGGACTAAGGATATGGAAAGTTCCCAAAGGAATAGAGCAAGGGACACAAGCCTACAAAGAACTGATAGATCTGTTTAATAAGACAGGTCTACAAATGTTGGATATCATTGTAAAAAACAATGAAAGTAAGATAGGTATCCTTGAGAAGGAAATTGTTAAAGTGAACGAAAGCATTGTGGGGGACTTGTTGTTTTTTTTCAAAATGGACAAGGTAACGAGGATGTTTTAAGTAATATTGATAAATATGTTGAAAAAAGTATACAAATGAAAATTAAGACATTAGCTAGGGATACAGAGGACTATAAAAACAACTGGGCCTATGGGTTTGTTAAATATAGTCATGAAAAGTATGTTAAGGGTGCCTCAACTGTAAATGGTAATTTTGTTAACAGTGACGGTGAGCCGAAGAACGGTGTGTCTACTTCTGGTGCTTTTTTAGATGAATATCCGCTGTTAAGGAAATCAGCTCGGCTACAGAACAATAGGGAAGGGAATTTAATCAACTAGCACCATGTTCCAGATACAAAATATCAGGGACAGAGACGGGCAAACAACCGTTGGAACAAACAATGGCACAATTACAACAACAACAGGAGATATTAAATGACTTTGATATTAAATTTGATTGTGATACATGTGAAATTTCATCTTGTTTCCCAATCATTACTATGTGTGATGAAGAAGTATGTTTAAACAATGAGAACCTGTTGTCACAGTGCAGAATCTTCACCAAATCCAATTTTAGAGTTTATAATTACAGTGCCTTTGATATTAAAGAATCTCATCATGATGTTTTGTTAAAAGGTTTTTTTTTTTTGTACGCAGTTTTAGAACAAATATGGTGGATGTACTCACTAGTGTCAAAATGTTTGCTATGCAGCTAAATCTGGCCCTTTACTTTAAGGACAACCTTAGTGTTGTTTGTGACCAAAATAATGAGGGGTGTTTAAAAAGGAAGAGTGTATTTATAACCCCATGTAACAAGGATGTATTTACTTTTGAAAAACTATGTGCTATGGAAATCAAGAACATGAATCAAATGGGGGGAAAACTGTGTTTTGAATTTGTCTCCACAGGAAAAAGATGCTTTGTTTGAGTTAGCCAATAATAAAGATTTGAGAATCATGAAACCAGATAAAGGTGGTGGTGTGGTGATTATTTCCAGATTTGATTATATAGCTAAGATGCAGGAAATATTGGACGGCCACACAACCTACCAAAGGGTATCTATCAATGAATTGCATATAGCATATCGTAAAATTGATCTGTTTTTACTTGATGCACTATTTCAGGGGGCACTGACGGAAACAGAATATAACTTTCTTAATGTGGAACACCCAGTCACACCAGTTATTTTTGGTATCCCCAAAATACACAAAGGCATTAGAGATCCTCCTTTTAGAGCTATAGTCTCTTCTCGGGGTTCTAAGACTGAACCCATGGCTGCTTTTGTGAAAGAAGGGATTCAGAAGGTTGTGGCTGGGGTTCCACATATTTTGAAAGATTCTTGGCATTGCCTTCACAGACTTGATAGGATATCTGATGATGGTACTGAATGGTCTTTTTTAACCATAGATGTCTTAGCTTATTCACAGTAATCCCACAAGATGTAGGGGTTGAATATTTCACCCAGAGTTTGGTGAAAAGTGGTAAATTAAATGCTGCCAAAATAAATATGATGACATTATGTATGGAAGTGGTGTTAAAGAGCAACTTTGTGACATTTGAAGGTGAGATGTTTCAACAAATTTCAGGTGTGGCAATGGGGCAAAATGTGCCCCTGGATTTGCCAACCTGGTTCTTCTGTATTGGGAGGAAAATTATGTATTTGGTTCACCATACAATGACAAGATTGCTCTTTATAACAGATTCCTACACAATATATTAATACTTTGTAAGGGCAGTGAGGATGATGCTATGTCCTTTGTTGAATATCTAAATAGTACTACTACTTTTTTTAGATTTACCAGCAAGTGAAATGAAAATGAAATAGAGTTTTTAGACATCAAATTGACCAAATCAGGAAATATTCTACATAGCAACATTTTCAGGAAGAAATCTCACAGTAATTCCTTGTTACATTACAATAGCTGCCACCCTACTCATCAAAATAGAGGAATAGTGAAGGGCCAGATGGTAAGACTTTCCAGATTGGAGAGTGATGATGAAACTTGCATCAAGGAAGTGTATACTCTTATTGGTTTCTTTTCGGATAGGGGATATCCACTAAAGATGTTATTAAAAAATAGAAATGAGGTTTTGGGGAAAAGGAGGAGTATATATCAGCCTATTTTAAGGGGTAACAACACAGATATGGCCCAGAAGAACAACACCTTTGAGAGCAAGGCATTAATTTTGAAATACAATACTCAAATGAGTGGTGTTGTTGAAAAAGTGAATAAAATATGGGACACAGTATTCAATGAAACTATGAGGAAAGATTTAGGAAATTTCCCCAAAATAATATATTCTAGGGGAAAGAATATTAAAGAAATATTGGAGGGGAAACAGAATTACTTATAAGTGTTCCAGGATGTATAAGTGTGGAACCTGTAAATTCTGCAGGTTCATTGATGAAGGACTATGGGTGATGGTGTCCAATTACATTAAGACCATAGGGTGCCCTGGTAGGTGCAGTTGCAACACACAGAAGTTAGTATATATTGCCACCTGTGTTAGTTGCAATGCATTCTATGTGGGCAAACCTGTCCATAGGTTAAAAGACAGGATTGCAGAACATCAAAGGGCTATAAAAAATAAGGACACACACAATGTATTATGTACGCACAGTACACACTGCGTTGCTTTTAAGAAATTTATTTTCTTTGTGATTGATAGAGTGACATGTTTTGAAAGAGGAGGTGATGAAGGGTTGAAGGTAGAATTATTGTTATATAAATGGCAAATAATCCTGGATGCAACAACTCCATCAGGTTTGAATGAATATATTTCTCTAAAACCTGTTTTAAAAGATAGGGCTAATAGAATTTAGCATACACAGGTGATTACAAGGTATTTTTATACCCTTATATGCTTTATTCTATTTGCTACTAACAACATTAATATTTTATATATTTTTTATTCTTTTGCACTTATTATCAATATCTTTTATGTGATTTTTGTTTGTTTGAGAAATTTAACTTTATATATTGTAGGTAAGATGTTTTACATATTAGTTTTAACAGCAAGTTTGGGTATTATAATTCTTCACTGGGCGTGGACACATTTAGTGTTTAAATTTGTGTAGCAATTATCTTATTGTCTAATTAATTTTTATTGGATGTTTGAGTAATTTCTTGGATATTTAATGTATGGTATGGATGATTTTCACTTACTCTGAAGAAGCCATTTGTAATGGTGAAAGCACTTAGCAAGTGAATTTTGATGTACTTGGATTAAAACTTAAAACTTCTACCTTGTGCTTTGGACGTGGTTCTTCTTTTGTTATTTTACTAATTAGATAGTTCATTTAAGTTTAATGTTGCTGCCATCCATCCTGATGTATTTGTATACAATACATGACTTAAATGAACACCCAATCCACAACGCCTTCTTAATGCACATAACACGAGGGACATGGTGCCACAATGGGATCCAGAGTTACAGCCATGAGGCAACCAGTTAAATCTGGAGAAATATTCAGGAGTTGATAATCCCTACAGGTAAAACGACTTGCAAAACAGCTCAGAAACAAATGCCAGGTACTAAATCTTGCTTAAATGATTTATTTCACTGTAAATATAAAATGAAACACTCACACCAGCAAACTGCTCCATTCTTTACAAAAAGATGAGATAGTACACAGAAATCAAAAGTTTTTGTTCGCATCAGATTTGTGAAAAGTTTGTGTCAAGAGCCAAGATCATTGTGTAATCACAAGGAATGGCATTCAGACAAAATCGGAAGCATTTGTCACCAGTGTCCTAACCAGTGTTACAGCATCTTGCCTTTGATAAAGATCCTAGCTCTCAGAGTGACTTGTCCAATGTTCCTGTTCCAGAGGACATTCCCTCAGAAATCCCCATTCCTGAGAATATCCCTGAAACTACTCATGCAGAACATTCCCCTGTGACTGTCCCTGTTGCTAAACCCAATCCTAACTATTATGTCATGAGATCAGGTCTCATCTCAAAACCTACTTCCAGATACAGGGCAACCTGGGCATGACTTTTGTTTTTCTTTATTAGTGTCTGTATAATTGCATGTGTATTAAAGTGTCATTGTTTATGAGACAGCTCAGTAAAGAGGGAGGATGTAGATCAGAGTGTGTGATATACCTTTAATTTTATTTATTTTTAACACTTGTTTACCAGGAAAGTCCAACTTGGAACAAAACCAGTTTTCAGCAGATGCCCAAGAAGAAACACTCCAGACACATGTCTTTGTAACGTGGGAGGAAACCAGAGCACCCAGAGGAAACCCAAATGAATACAGGGAGGACATACAGACTCCATACAGAAGACACCCCAGCCAAGAATCAATCCAGAGAAGCTCTTGCTGTAAGGTGGCAATGTTACCGCTGCACACTGCACCATCCAAAGGAACTTTAAGAAGCTTTCCAGTGAGTCAGCACATGCATGTAAGTACTGAGCACATGCAAGTAAGAGTTCCATTTAGAGTGAGCAGCCCGAGTGAGAGCATGCAAATATGTAATCAGTCAGTTAGATAGTTTGTTGAAGTTTAGTGTTCCTGCCATCCATCCTAATATATTTGTATACAATAAACTACTTAAATGAACACCCAAGGCTCAACATCTTCTTAATGCACATAAGAAGAGTAACACATGGTGTCAGTTTAATTGCAGGTGATAGAATGACTGATGCATCAGGGATGGATGTTGAAGGCAATATCAAAAAAAAAAGAAAAAAAAAACTTTTAAAAGCTCAGATCTATCAAAAGCATAGCTAGCTTGGGGCATAGGCAGGAGCAATTCCAAGTGCAAAGTATTAGGGCGTGCAGTTTGTGGATGCCAATCATTTAGTGCATTATTGGCACACAGAATTGAATGCTATCATTGCATTTGTGGTCAGGACTGAAGTGTGTATGTAGAATAACTGAAGCTTTCCTACAGTAAAAAAGAAGGAGATTTTTAGGACTTTTTCATTTTCTTTTTTTTTTTTTTTTTTTTGCTCTTCAGTTTGAATTGAAATCAGGAAAAAGCACAGGGTACAGGTCTGAGATTCACTGCTAGTAATGAAAACATCTGAAACTGCATTACAAATACTAGCAATAGCTGCTATTAATAGATAGCTTGTTATGTTATAAGTGATTAAAACAAAATAACAATGTTTACGTATCACCAAAAAAAAAAATAGAAATGCTAAGATCCTAATGTCGTCTCTGTCCTATTCAATGTATTCCTAACTACTATATGAATAACCATTAAAGAGTATCACTAAAGTAGTCACTGATCATATGACTTTTGTCAATCTCTGTGAACCATCATTCTTCGTAAACATGCGCAAGACATTGCAGATTATTCTGCAATAACTAAGGATATATTTTAATTCCGTCCATATCTGTAGTTCACTGAGACTAATTTCTTTTTATCCATACAACTGCATATGAGGAAAAGTTCGTTATCACTGATGAACATGTACCCATATGCATACATTTTGTTGAAGTCTACCCCATTATTTATGTAACAAAAGATACTAATGCCAAGAATTTCAAACACCATATGCATGAAAACATATTTCATTTGTTTTATACAGCATAATGATAATGTAGGTATGGGATAATAGCACTGCATTCCACAACAGCAAGGCAAGCAGGTGACAGCTTGCATTTAAAGGCTGACTGTGATTCATCTATATCCTAGCGTGAGGTTAGCTAAGCACACACAGCTTTTAAGTACCATTTGTGACATACATAATCAATGAGATTCATTAGCAATTCAATGTTTTGAATCCTATTAGCGAACATTCATGCAAGTTCTCAAACTGGTGGGACCGTGTGCTGAACTGGACCAAGCAGGAGACTACCCAGATGCTCACTGACATGAACAGAGAATGAACGTATGGCCCAGGAACTTCACAATGATCGACAACTGGAACCAGATTGCAAGGGAGGACCACACATGGACTGGAATGCAGGAATGCCACCACTATGATGACCTACACTGGAGGGATGGAGAGCATCTTCACTGAAGAGTCACAGCAGTTTGATAACAGCTTCCAGTTACCTACAGTAAGTCACATAATCCACACCTTAACTCTAGGATCTATTGGACTGGCCTGCAGGAATTCCACCACTATGATGACCTTCATTGGAGAGATGAGGTTCTTCACCAGGGCATTGCAGAGTTTTGACACCAGCTACCAGATACCTACAGTAAGTCACATCATTCACACTTTAGCACCTACATTATCAATATGTATGCAGTAAGCATATGTGTTCCTGTGAGTTTGTGTTTCAACTGTATTCCATGGGTATCTGTATTGATAATAGTAATGTACATGGAGGAAATTTTGTTCTACTCATTAAAGATACCATTCGCTTGTCCATGCATTCTGAGGTTATCTTCAACTATACTGGACCAGTGTATACATTATGCAGGACTGTTGATTTTGAATGTTACTTGTTAAATAATTTGGCAAAATGACTAGTGGACTCCTATGTGTGTGTTCAGATCCCAGTGTAAAGTGTTTTTGACAAATATTGGTGGTGATTCATGAAATATTGCATATCACATATAGAAGATTAATGTTCGTTTGGCAACTTATACAATACAGATTTTTACACAACTAGCATTGCCATGCTGCGTTGATGCCGAAAGCATTTATAAGCACATACATCAATTAACACCACAGTTAAGCTAATTATTTAATCATACACATCCAGTTACACTCTTTACCTTTAATAGTGAATTTTGTCATCAAATTAAAGGTACGTCAATAAGGGCCCCTTTTTCTCCAATGTATGCCAGTATCACAACGGCTTTGTCTGAATTGGAATATTTGTATCAGCATTTGTTCTTTAGCATCATGTAATTAAGTATTATTATTATATTGATGATTTAAGTTTAGTTTGTAGAGGAGGTTGTGAGAAAATTCAGGGATTCTTTAAGGATCTTCAAGCTAATAGGTTTGGCTTTAATTTTGATGGAATACAAATGGGTAAACAAGTACTGTTTTTAGATTTGGATATAATAAGTTTGGATTGTGGACAGATCTGGACTTCAGTACATAGGAAGTTGGATGAGTGGAGCATATTTTTGCATGGTATTAGTTGCCACCCCCATCTCATTTCAGCAGTACATTATTGAGAATTTCTACATCTGGATAAACTTTGTAATCAGAATCAATTTTTGTGAAAGAAGCCCAGTATGCAGTAGATTTTTTTATGAATACAGGATATGATAGAGAGAAGGTAAGGGACTCTTTACAGAGAATCCCAGATAAACATATTGAGAAGAGACAAGAGGTAATGAGTAAAGAAGATTATATAGGCCAAGATAGTATTGGACCTATTTTTAGTTTCAATAGAAGTCAGAGAAGGGTTCCTAGCGTGAATGATAATGGGAACACTGACAGTAAGGATATATACTTTGTTACGACTTACAGTATATTGAGTGAACAATTAAATGAATCGTTAAAATATTATTGGCCCATCTTTTTTAAAAATAATGAACTTTCAAGTTTAATTTAAACTTACTCCTGTATTTCTTATAAAAGAGGATGCAGTATAGCAGATATTGTGATCCATAGCAAATTATTTCCCCCAATAGTAGACTTGGTAGGCAGTTCCCCTTTAAGAGAGGGACATTTGAATATGGTAAATGTTCCATATCTAAACATATTCTTAATAAATTCACTAAAATCAATGGTATTAAATTTTATCCTATGAAAGAATTTTCATGGGACACGGAGGGAATAATTTATGCCCTTGAATGCCCATGTAAATTGTTTTACATAGGAGACTGTCAAGGATATTTAAAATCAGACTTCAGGAACATGTTAGAGATATTAAAAATAAGCAAAAGGAAAGCCCATTGGGTATGCACTTTAAACAGTTTCATAATAGTGATCTGACTGGCTAAAAGGTTGCATTTTCTAACAAATATCAGCGAGGATGGGGGGATCCCAAGGATAAATTTCTGTATAAGGAGGCCTTGTATATATTGAAGTATAACACATTGACACCAATGAGGTTAAATAATGAGGGTAATTGGAAGTATATTATTAAATAACTAGCTTAAATTGTAGTGTTAATTGATTCATGTGTTTGTAATATGTGTTTTTTGTAAGTATATAAGCAGAGGCAACACAGTGTGATTTTACTCCTTGAAGGCATTTGTGCCAAGGCCCTAGAGGTGAATACATTTCTTTTGTGGTTTATGTATCTGTGGCAGTTATTTTTGGTTTTGCTGGCTTGTTTCCTGTGTGGTTTCATCATACAGTATACACCTCTGTATATGTGAATGCTGAGTAATGCATATATTAGTTATCTCTAAATTATGAAATTTACAACAGTCTTTTATAATCCATGTCTGCTTTCATAATTTTAATAAAAGTAAGACCAGTGCAGATCATCATGGCTGAAATATATGTGTGAGTCTCATAAACACAATAAAAGTGCAACAAGTGTGGATCTGTATTCTTATGCTTTTTTATGGCTATAGAGTTACCATTTTATGTTGAAATCTGCAGGTTTGAATCGCACGATTGTGCACTAATGCCTTTAATGGCCATTTTGTTGTTAATTACATTCTAATGGATTATTTTCACAGTATGTCAGTTAAACTCAGTGTGCTGAAAGATGATAGTTTTATAAGGCAGATAAATCCATATTTTTTCATTATTCCATAGAGTTTTACAACACTAAAGTCAGTGTGTTGTCTATTAGTTCAAATGGTTAAGCAACAGGCCGATATAAAACGTTTTTTTGGCCATGTGTGGGTTCAAAACTATTTTGGATATCTTGCAAGTTATGCATTTTCTATTGAACAATGCATATGGGAGAATTACTCATTAGAGATTTTACACATCTCGCATGACTGCGGTGGATTGAAGCCTATAGTACTCAGGCTGAGGATGACTACACATATCACCATTATCTGCAACATTTCCTGCATATTCATAGCTGTTAGTTGTTTGACTTGCATCAATTCATGCAATCATGGTCAAGGTCAATTAGCTAGGCAGGTACGATTCTATTTTTTACAGTGTGAACATAGGTGACAGTTGTGGATTTGAACCTATGTTCCTCCTGTTTGCTTACAGTACTCCTCAGGTGTGCATTCTAGTGAGAGTGAGACATCAATGAATGAATGAATATGCAAAATGTGATATTATATTGCAAGTCAATGCTAGCTAATGTGCAATAATTACTATTTTACATTGTTCTGTTGTTGTATATAATAGTCATTATGGACTGAGCTTATGGAATTCTACTGTTGCTGTAATATATTATCTTTTCTTGTTTATAGCTGATGAAGACCACACTCAGAATCATGCATATACAGCAAATGCACAGGCTTGAGGAGCGGTAGAGGGGAAAGAGGTATGTGTATCACCTTCCATCTTTATTTATTCAGAAATGCTATTAACATATTTAAATCTTCAGGTTTAGATGTGTAGCTTTATGACATTCAGGCATGATAATGTTTATGCCAGACTTCCAACAGTGCATCTGCAAGTTGTGTAATACTTAGTAATTTATTGTAAATAAAATTAATTTGTACATAATTTAAAAATGGAATGCTATATTAGACGTTATCAACAGGATTTTTTTATTAAATTCAGTTTATGCGATGTTTGTTGACAAAATGTAAATGAAAGACATCTGTGTTCAACTGCCATATTGATGTTTGCCTGGTTGTTTACATACAAGTTACTTTTACTATTTCTGCTCTTTGAATAGTAGACAATGGTTCTTAGCGATTTGAGTATTATAAAACAAACCAAAATCATGTACCTGACTGTGGCTAATCAAAAAACAAAACTATTTAAAACCACAGGGCTAAAAGTGAGGAATTAAGCTGTTTTAGCATTATAAAACCTTTATTACATGCTTTCATCAATTCAGACTTCATCAGAAAAACTTCCACAATGAAAACCAACACGATAAATGCATGATTCAATCTATAAAAACAATCAAATCATTAACTTGTTAACATTTTTAAAAAGACATAATGAAATATACCACAAAACCTATTAACACCATATAAAAATATATATTTTTTTAAATTGCTCCTTTAATACATAAGGTTTCCTATATTTCAAAAAGCATTTTATATTAATAATATCATTTCTACCAGGATATTTATCAGCCCCTAATTTTAATTGCCATATTGTTTCCATCTGTTCTAACAAATTCTTGAAATCACCTCCCCTATAATCACCTAACACCTGTTCTAAAATAGAAAATAAAAACGTTTTATAATTTTTATAATGGGCACATTCAGTAGTATGTCTATAAAGGGCATTTCTGTTATCTTTAATTTTAATACTGTAGAGATGCTCTTTAATTCGGTCTTGCAACTTCCTAGTTGTCATCCCTACATAAAAAGCACTGAGCTCCAAGCATTTACTAATATAAAACACCCCAATAGTTTTGCAACTAAACCTACCTAATACTGTAACGTATGGCATACTTTATGGAGATGCATGAAAGGATCCTCTAAAATAAAGCAGCATGCTTTACACTCGTTACTTGTAACTAAACTTAGGAGTTTAATTTTTGTATTGTTTTTCTGATGAAGTCTGAATTGATGAAAGAGTGTAATAAAGGTTTTAATACACTAAAACAACTTAATTCCTCACTTTTTGTCCAGTGGGTTTTAAGTAGCTTTAATTTGAGTATTATGCTTAACTTGCCTGTCCTATTATTGAATAGGTGTCTGGTGACTAAATATTCTTAATGCTGCTGGTAGACCTTTACTTGTATGCTCTTCTTGAGTTCTATTTTTCTTGCAGTGCTGTACAGCTGCACTGTGATGGTTTGTTAAACACATGTCATTGGTGTGCCATGTGCCAGTCATAGTTTTATTGTATGTCTGTCATGTTGCATGCTATATTCGTGATCATCATTACATTTTTTAAAGTGTGCAGTTGTATATGACAACATAATACAAACGTAGGCAGTGAAAGTGGTGCATGCGTTGAGGGACAGTTATGTATGTGTGTTATATACATCATTTGTAGCTATTACATGCTGTCACTGTGCTTGTGCTTGCACATTTGTTTGAAAGCTTCTAATTCCATTATAATTATATGATGTTGTGATGTCACCAGTTCATCTTGTTGTGCTGATCATCTTATTCGCATATGCATTTTAAGTGTATTCATTTTATAATATATTTAAACACAAATATTTTAATCACGGGATGTAAACATGACACATTATTTGCACAGAATGATAACTTACAGCAGAAATGTAAATGTCATATTGACACCTCAACCTAAATATGTGAGGCACACATTGAGTAAAGACTAGGAGGCCATATGCCAACAGAATTCTTCTCAGACTCTGTAAGTTATATTGATGTGAGGCCTGTCTGGTAACATGGTTACACAAGGGGTAGTATTAGCTACTAATGCTCAGTTCTTTTAGAATGGAGCTCCATGTCAATGATATATGCCAAGCTTCAGATTCACTGACATATATATATATATATATATATATATATATATATATATATATATATATATATATATATTTATATATATATATATATATATATATATATTTATATTTGTGTACTGTACAAATGTACAATGTGTGCTCTGCATGCATTCTGAAGGCTGATATGTCAGTAATTGTACAATTAAAAGTAGAAACATATCTGATAAACTGAGTACTGCAGGCAATGTGATGTATCACAGTAACATAATGACATTGTATGATGGACACACTGGCACATACATGGCCTTCTATTCATATCACGGGTATATGAATATTATGACATTTAGAATTGTGCATAATCATGACATTACATCTGTCATTATACCTTTATGAATTTTGTTATACAACATGTAAATAAACCTTATGGACCAGATCTGTTAACCATTACGGTGTCACATCAAATGTTCTGCAGTGTGATATAATTTAAGCAAACATTTAACATGTCCTCTCTCACGTGTTTTTATATTGTTAATTGCATATCATATACTCTCTTTAGAATTATGTTGGTGCACATCTGATTGTGTTTTATTACAGATATGTTTGGCATATTACTGTGATTTACATTAAGTACCATTTTGTAAATTAGCATGGATTGGATTGGACTGGATTTATGGCATATATCACATTGGGTGTTAGAGTTGGGTAATGTAATACAGTAGTGTAACATCACATACATAATAGATACATCATGTAGATTGTGTTAGTTTCTATGGCATTTTATTTATTCATCAATTTTAGGTTAATATCTATTATGTGTGTATAATGTTATTTCCTCTGTTGAACTTAGAACATGGGACCTGTACTGGCTCACCAAGTGGATGACAATGATGATGAGTGCCTGACCACTGCCAACCAACTGGAACTCCAAGGGCCATGATGATGCCCATGATGGTACACTGATGATGACAATGGACTGTGACCTTCATGTGCCATTTTTTCTACAGCTTACTATGGAAAATGCCCACCACCATGCCAGGAAGATCATTTTCAGGACCAGATCTTTGATGTAGTTACAGATGTCTTCCAGATGCAGATGAAGGACATGATGGGTAACTTCTTTCAGGGCATGGCACAGGCCATGTGTGACTCTTCCAGGAGATCACTAGAGAGATCATTCATGATGTCTGACCCTATCAGGGCAGTCTCTCAGGACCATAAGTATTATCTGTGTGATCCACTTTTGCTAATGCTGTCACCGTGGTGTTTTCCATATTCAGATATTTACAGTCTAGTTACAACTGTGCAGATATTCCATATTACCGCCATGCTTTTCTGACATACGTTTTAATGTACATTGCACATATGATGTAAGGGGCTATATTAGAACATCAAAGTTTCAAAACTTCGAATGTTCTAATATCGAACCCTATTCCGCGAAAGCAGAAAATATTGAAGCAACAGAAAACTAATTTTTTTTCCTAGGGAAAGAATTTGGTTGTTCATTTCTGTTGCTTTGGTATTTTCAACGCTGTGGTGGAAAGTTAGGGGTCAGGTTCAGGTAAGTGTGTGATTGAGTGTGGGTTAGGTTAGTTAGGGTTAGGGTGCGGATTAGGTAAGTGTGCGATTGTGTGGATGAGAGGGTTAGGGTGGGTTAGATGAGTTAGGGTTAGGGCGCGGGTTTGGTATGTGTGCGATTGTGTGGATGTGAGGGTTAGGTGAGTTAGCGTTAGGGCACAGTTCAGGTAAGTGTGCGATTGTGTGGACATGAGGGTTAGGGTGGGGTAGGTGAGTTAGGGTTAGGGTGCGGGTGAGGTGAGTGTGCAATAGTGATGGACCTTAGGGTTAGGGTTTGGGTTAAGGTACATGGATAGTTAGTGGTGTGTGTATAGTTTAGTGTAGGGTTAGGTGTAAGACTTTAGGTGTATGTGTGTGGATTGCTGTTTGTTTGGTGTGCTTGTGTTGTGTGTATGTGTTTTGGGACAGCAAAT